>NC_056742.1:287821389-287971389 GCF_019279795.1 Protopterus annectens
ACAGAAAGTTTACCCTGGGGATCACTTCAGTGGCTCTACTGGACAGAGGCACAGGGAACTGATCTAAGGGGGCGGTGAAAGCCAACACATTCTAGCTAAGCTTATAAATGCCTTTGGACAGATAGCCTAGTACCTGCCTATGAACCTATAAATATATACATATATATATATATATATATACATTTATCTATATATATGTGTGTGTGTGCATAATTTTCTCTCATTATAACTTAAAATATTCATGGATTTTAACAGTGTTATTACTACATATTAATGGATTCAATAATCAAAGGAAAAAATCAACCCTTCTTCATTTTCTAAGTATAATCAAAGCACAGGTTATATTTTCCCAAGAATGGCATACTGAACACACTGATAAAGATAACTAGAATTCAAATAAATATATAATATTATCTCAATCCAGAAGTAGAAGAGGAGAAGTAATGACATTATGGAAGAAAAGTTTCATTTTACCTAGAATATTACACAATTATGAAGATCATGATGGCTTGTTGTCTGTTATTACAGTGAAATAGAATAAGAGAATATGGACCTTGGGGTATATTGCTTCTCAGGAATGGGTCTTAGTCTAGTTATAAAAACACTTGGACATCATTCTTGATAACATTAAAGGTAATTTAATTTTAGGAGGCAATTTCAATTTTATACTGGACAAAACTGATGCCACTGCCAAAAAGAAATTAAGATTAACTTCTATAGCTTAAACTCTCAAAATTCATTTAAAATCTGAATTTAAAAGACACATTCAACTTAAAAGAAAACAAATGGTTGGTTGCATTTTACACATTATTCATTTAACTATATCAGCCAAAAAAGAACTGATAGAGTATTAACTTCCCAGGATATAATCACAAAAATATTAGAATTTAACTTTATTCTGTGGCCACATTCTGATCATAATGCTCTTATTTTAAAACATGGAACAGATTATAAGAAACTTCCTTTTATAAGTAGAATTCCAGCCTATATTACAAAATTAAAAGTATTTAAGACCTGGTTACTTTCTGAAGTTCAACTTTTCATAAAATGAAATAATACAAATAAAACAAATATTATTATGGTTTGAGGCTCATTAAAAGTCTATAAATATATATATATATATATATATATATATATATATATATATATATATATATATATATGTGTGTGTGTGTGTGTGTGTGTATGCATGTATATGGATTCACTTTATAATCTCAAAATACTGAAATCTTGAATTTCAGTATCTTGAGACTATAAAGCCAAAAATTCAAAATACCGAAACCCCAAAAGTGCAAAATTCAGAATCGTAACTTTTAAATACACCCTCCACCACACAAACACCTTCCTCCCCACACTACAACAAACAAACAAACAAAACACACACAAACATGACACAAATACACAAACCTACCCTACATATAAGCAGTGGGGCAAGCCCCCCTTCATCCCCAATTTGGGGGGGGATGTGTCCCCGACATCCCCGCTACTTATATATACTAACTCCGAGGTCGCACTAAAAAGACAAAGACAATAAGCCCACCACTACAGACTCTATGTTCCCCCCGCATAAACACATATAACATACGTACAAACACCACCACTCTCAACACTTACCCACTCACACGCTTAACTACATACCGTAACCTACACCTACAACTTCCCAACACACTAACATACACTAAAATCCTTACCAAAAACCATTAAAATATAAACACTTAGCTGAATCTCCAGCTATCCATTAACACAGCACACCACCACAACCGCTGATTCGACATTTACGGATTCAGTTATGTGGACTTTCGCACAACTGGTCTTTTGATATTTTAGTCTCGAGATAGCGAAGTGCACCCATACACATATATATATATATATATATATATATATATATATATATATTTATATAAACCTTCTGCTAAGACAATTGGTCTCTACCTGAACTAAAGGATAGAGCCAATCCTCTCCCTAAGCCTCTATCTCACAAGGAACCAAGAAAGTATGTGTTTTAACAACTGTAGTTATTACTATACTTGAACAATATTATGCCATGTAACTGAGGACTGCTCCCTAGCCAGGTCAGCCAGCACACTCATGCTATTCTAATCCTTTCTCCCAAACCTCATCACATTACCCACAAGTTATCTAAGCTGCTGAGTTCTGTTCCCCTCCTCTACTCCTCGACCTGAATGCACACTAGGAAAGCTTATTGTTTCTTTCTATCCTTTTCCTAAGTATTTGCCCTATAAAACTATCTCATTGTTCCGACACACATATTATCATACATTTTGCTTGTAGTATTCTTTGCTATCCCAGTCCTGCTCACTCCTCTATTCTCACATCTTCTCAATCTCTTCCATTCACATCTTCACCTTACCTCAGCAGTCAGCATTTCACTGATTGTTCGTGGGGTCCTCCTCCTTCACTGGCTCTATCCCACTCCGTTCGCCCTGCGGGCTCACTCTGCTCCCCTACCCTGCCCCCAATTCCCACCCACCCCCAGTGCTCCTACATTTAATCACACAAACCACACCCCCTTCAATAACCACCAATCATAGAATCCCAGCATTAAAGGGCCAGAACCTCCACACCCAAGATTCACCTACACTATCCAACTTACTTATCTTATCATTACTCTATTTTCAACCCTGCCACTATGTCACTGTTATCTACCTATCCACAACGGAAACTCCTACTTCTATCCTCCTACATACCTATTCTTCTTATATTTTATCTACTTACATTCTATGAACATCACCACATAAACCTTTACTACCCAACAAAGCAAACCTCCTCAACACCCATAGCTTACACTCAAACTCATTCAAACACACCTAGTACAATAACCTACCTATCAGCAAAATATCACAGACTAAATCACATCAAATACTATAGGCCTAAAGCTAAAAAATCTCCGTTCCTAATATGTAAACACCTGCAACTTACACTTAGCAATCAACTCCAATCAATAATAGATGGAGATATCCAACCCAATCCAGGCCCAAACTCTACACATTCTAGAGTGACCCATAAAGCAACCCCCACTACTACCCAATCCCTTATCAGACATCCCAACTCACTATTAATAGCCCATCTTAACATAAGAAGCATAAATAATAAGGTTGCCCAAATACATGCTTTCATGTAGTGCATTCATTTGATATCCTGCGTCTTACTGAAACTTGGGCTCAAACCATCTATACAAAACAACAAATTTATTCCACCAGGATATAGCATCTTAAGACTAGATTGATTAGCTAAAAAGGGAGGTGGAATAGCTATACTATACAAATCCGGACTACAAGTGACCTCTATTGACTCTAAACCCCCTCTAACTAGTAATGAAGAAATACTCATCTCCAAACTCCAACTCAATAACCATAAATCCATATATATTATTGCTGTCTACATTCCCCCAAGGAATAACACTGATATCCTAGAAAATACCCTAAATTGGCTATCAGCCAATTATTCCCAAGCAACAATAGTACTTGGAGACTTTAATATTAATTGGAAAAGCTGTACTTCTGAACAGCCCTCTACCCATCTTAACCTACATGGGTTTACTCAAACTATAAGTTCCCTCACAAGGACCAATAAATACAATAACAATGAAAGGACCCTAGATTGGATACAATAAATAGACATCACCAAAGTTATAAAGTAGGGACTCTCCCTGAGGATGTAAGTGACCATGCACTCACCTTCTTAATCAGATTCAAGGCTGATATCCCAAATCCAATTACCTATAGAACAATTAGGAGTAATAAAAATGTTAACCCTGATATTTTCCAAAATGAACTTAAAGCATGCAACTGGTCACCCCTCAAAAGTCTAATCCTAGAGGAAGCAGTAATCTACTTTAATAGTAAATTTCTGAATATTCTTGACCTCCATGCTCCAAAAAGGACCATTAAAACTAGGAACAAACCTGCCCCCTGGCTCTCACAAGAGACAAAACAAAAAATGCTACTCAGAAATAAAATCTGGACCAAATGGCATACTACTAAAAACCAAGAAGATCACAAAAAGTTCAGACAGCTAAGAAATGACACAAAAAAGCAATACTGTCAGATAAAAGAAAGTACTACATTCAACTCCAAAATACCCAGCAAAGTAAACCTCAAAAATTTTGGGCAGGTATAAATACACTCTTACACCCAGGCCATACTGTCACTCCCTCCCCTGTAGGTACTGACCAGGACAATCCAAAGCAAATTGCAAGTACCTTTAATACCTTCTTCACTGAGACCATTCAGTCTCTTGCCAATCTCCCAACAGCTCACCTCTATCACCCTCTAATACTACCTTACCTCCCCTATTTCATCTCAAACCTATCCCTACATCCCTTATCCATACCCTTTTGCAAAAACTCAAACCTACCACCACTGCAGCAGATCTCCTTCCTGCAGAATATCTACAAAAAGCAGCAAATGCCATAGCCTACCCAGTCTCCATTCTGATTAACAGAACAATCTCTGAGGGTGCAATTCCTTCCATTTGGAAGATTGCACACATTATCCCCCTTCATAAGGGTGGAAATTCTAGGGAACTATCCAATTACAGACCAATTGCCATACTATCTCCTCTGGCAAAAATCATGGAGAAGTGCATTCATATATAACTGTTAAAACACCTAATAGATAACTTATTAGCTAACTGCCAACATGGCTTCAGGCCATTTCACAGTACTACTACTGCCCTTTTATCCTTCTCCGACTGTATAAATAAAAATCGCATTAACAACACTCTATCCTCAGCCCTCTTTATTGATCTCTCTAAAGCCTTTGACACCACCAACTTCTCATAAACACACTGAAAAACCTATCTCTTGATACACTTACTATACAATGGTTTCAATCCTACTTAAGCAATAGGCAACAGGCAGTTATGTGGGAGAAAAACCTATCTCCCCATCTCCCCATTGCACTAGGTGTCCCCCAAGGTTCTATACTTGGACCACTTCTCTTCTCTATTTTCATCAACGACCTGCATACTGTTATTCCTCAAGCTTCCTTAATACAATATGCCGATGACTCCACATTAATATGCTCAGCTCCAACTCCAGCAGACCTTCAATCTCTCACCCAAAAAGTGTTTAACATAGTTGAGGAATGGCTACTACATCAGTGCCTCATCCTAAATCCCAAAAAAACCAAACTCCTCTACACTTTATGGTCACATCTAACAATGGAACTATCATATCCCCCGACTCTACCACAAAACTCCTAGGGGTTCTAATTGACAATAACCTTAACTTTGAAGGCCACATTAACAATACCATAAAAACAGTCAACAAAAAAATAGGGTCCCTCTATAGAATTAAATCCTTTCTTACCCCACTAGCAAGATCTACTATTGCCCAGACCCACTTAATCTCTACCCTCCTCTATGCCTTCCCTATATATACTAACCTCTCAAAAAACAACATGAACAAACTGGCTGTCTCCTACAACAATATTGCAAGATTTGTGACAGGCTCTACATTTAGGACCAATCACTGTATTATCAAAAACTAGGTTGGCTAGAGTTACCTAATCTACTTCTATTTAAACAATTAACATTTGCCTATAAAATCCTGTATCAGCCTAACAACACACCAATTCTTACCAACCTTATCACCCCCTACAGCAACCTTAAGACCCTACGCTCATCTAGCAAAATACTAGTACAAATATGCAAAACCTACAATAAGGCAGGGGACTCTCTGTTCTCTAATACCATGGGTAAAACCTGGAACTCTCTCCCCAGCGACCTGACCTCCCTACCTTCACTAATACAATTTAAAATCAGGCTTAAAACCTACCTCAAATCACATTGGTTGTGCACCTGTCTGAACTCAGACTAACCTCTCACGTCTTCTTTTCACTAAGTTACAAGTTTTAATTACTGTATAATCTAACTGTCTGATGAAAACCAGAATTATAACTGGCCTTTCAATTGATTGGACTCTCTTTCTATATCAAAATATGACTCTCAGTTTCCCTACTATGTTAGCATGTATACTTAATATAAGATACTACAATCAAATGTGTTGTGAACTGAAAATATTTCCTTATTTACTAAACTACCTACTCCAATATGATCTTTCATGCATAAAATAGCTTAACTTTATATGGTACTTCCACCTGTTAAAACTTTGAATTGTTTTATTTTTTGATTTAAGTAAAACATTGTTCTGTACTCTCGAGGAGCGTTTCTCCCCGGGCCTCTGCTGAAAATGGAAATGTATCTAGCTGGACTAGCCCAGTCAACAAATGTAAAATAAAAATAAATAAATAAAAATATGTATATCTATATATATATATATATATATATATATATATATATATATATATATATATATATAGATCCACTTTTAATTTCCAAAGTTCAAAACCTTGAACATCACAATCTTGAAGCTCAGATATTCAAAGTTTTGGAATCTCGAAAAATTATCAGTTGAGATCGCCTGACAGTATGGAACGGGAACTTTACTGTTCTCTTCACTGTAGTACGATCTCAGAGTTGGTATATTTAAGTAGCAGGGAGCATAATTCATGAAGTTTTATTGGGTCTACTTCAAAATGTCGAAGACACATATACACAAATCACAAAACATTGAGACCATACCTTTGAAAACCCATTTAATCAAACCCTCACAATAATGAAACCCAGAACATTGAATGGTAAACTTTACCAGAAGTCCAGCCTTTACTTAAAGGAACACTTCTCCCTGTAACTAAAACCTACACAAAATCTATATCAGTTGTTTTACAGGGGGGCAAGCTGCCTTGCACCCCCATACCCTCCTAAATTATATATGCCAACGCCAAGACCGCACTACAGTGAGAAAAGGGTAAATTTCCTGATTTTCATAGTACGGTGATCTCCATTTAAAACTGCTGATACAGATTTTGTGTAGGTTTTAGTTGCAGGGAGAAGTATTCCTTTAAGTGATGACTGGACTTCTGGTAACGATTACTGTTCAATGTTCCGGGTTTCGTTATTGGGAGGGTTTGATTAAATGGGATTTTGAAGGTATAGTCTTGATGTTTTGGGATTTCAGTATCTGGGTCTTTGACCTTTTCAGGTAGACACACATATATATATATATATATATATATATATATATATATATATGTATACAGGTCCGCTTTTAAATGTTGATATATATATATATATATATATATATATATATATATATATATATATATATATATATATATATATATATGGATTCCATACATTTGGTCGAATTACACTTAGTCAAAAATGATTCCAGGCATTTCACTTCACTGACAGCTCACTTGACTAAAAGCTCAGTTGGTTGAAAATGGAATATAGCCCCTGCCCCACTGCAGTGCAACCCTGGAGTGAGAATATTAGATAAGTGGTGTGGGGGGCATAGCCCCTCACATTATGCCAATAGTTTTTACTAAAGATATATATATCAATGCATTTCTAATGGATATACCTTCTTATAATACATTAAATTAATGAATTAAAATGAATTATAATGCATTAAAATTATGAGGGGGGCTACACCCCCCACACTCCACACCCCCCTTATTTAATATTCTCACTCCAGGGTTGCACTGCAGTGGGGCAGGGGCTATATTCCATTTTCGACCAAATGAACTTCAACCAAGTGAACTTTCATTGAAGTGCAATGCCTGGCATCCTTTTCGACTAAGTGTAATTCGACCAAATGTATGGAATCCATATATATATATATATATATATATATAGAGAGAGAGAGAGAGAGAGAGAGACATTATCTTGGTATAAATAAAAGTTAAAATAATTGGAATCAGAATTAGTTTACACATAATGTGAACTATAAAAAGCTAAAGCCAAATTAGAAAAAAAATGACAAAGCCGTAGTAGATGTTATTGAAAGCCTAAATAAAAAATACATGGAAATACTATCACATAAGACTGCTTTAGCTATTGAAAAACTAAAAGTAGCAACATTAGCTATGTTGTCAAAGCACAAGCACAACTTACCTAAAGTCTAACTTTAATCTAGAATTAAAATCTTAGAACTAAAAAGCAAACAAAACAAACATTTACAGAGCAACAGCAGATATTTTACCTAACATCAGGCAGCATCACACATCTTTAAATCAGGAAACAAAATATGTTGGGTCAAATGTCATCATAAACCTAGATTAGTCAGTGTTGACAAAAATTACACCTGATATAAAAGCTAATATATTAAAACCAAGTTACATGCTAGGAAATTTTGAATAAAAGAAAAGAACTTAACTCTAAAAAGTACCTGGTATGGATGGAATAATAGCCAAATTATACAAACTATTTTCTCCAATTATTCTATTTTATTTTTCATAAGACTCTTTTAGAGATCCAAGCAAATAAATATTCCCCCTTGGAAATATCCATATTTTTGATCTGTTCATCATAAAATGAGTTGCTTTCTGGCAAATCATTAAGGTCTGAAATCACTAAATAGAGACAGACAGACATTCTATCAACTTTCTAAGATGGTAAGAGCAATATTTAACATCTTTGATTTTGGGCTTTTGTCACCGCATGATTTTTGGCTTTATCCAGATTTCTTGTCCTAAGAAGTTGGGAGGTTGTCATTGTCTTCTCGTGACATGAAAAATATGTCATTAACATTTAAATGACTCTTAGTAATAGATAAGGTGTATAGTCATTAAATCAATAAAATCATCTGTGCTTGCTGTAAATGTACAGACGACTTGTTAAGACACAGAGGCACAGTGGTTATTATTGCTGTATCACACTGCATGATTCTTCAGTTTTTGCCTCTCGCTGCGTCAGTCTCTTGGAGCCATCCATGAGGTTCAACATTTGTTTGGGGCACTTTGATTTTCCATGGCATTGCAATAGCACAGTCTTTGTTTTGCATTCAGACAAGATAGGTAGATTCCCTGTACCAGATGTGATGCACTGTGCACTTTGGCATCGCATTATCAACAGACTGTACAATGATAATGATGTCATGAATTAGAAATAACCCTAAAGTAAAAGGTAAAACATGAACAATCACATACATTATATCCTTGCAATCTATCCTAGCAAGTGTACCTTAACATTTTGCAGTGTCATTAGTCTGACCATTAAGGTACTTTTTCAAACAGCCCTAGGATTGTAACATTTGTCAGATGTGGAGTTTCCTTTGCATTCACAAATGAAGCTCTATCTGTCTGGCAGTTCAATTCAGAGGATTCTTGTTATGAGCTCATAGAACGTTTCAGTCTCGGATTCGATATCCTTAATCTTCACATGCAGATCTGGCTGTCTGTCAGTGTTCATCGGTTGCTGAGGCTGTGTTACCTGATGAGGGCTGCATTAACCTATTTAGTTGTTTAATAAACGAGTAAAAAATAAATATTTTGTCTTAAATAAACAAAAATAGATTCCTTACATATGTCCATAAAATGTGATATACTGAACTACATTTAATAAAAATTACCTGAATGATAAATCCGAATCCTCCATCTGAGGTGACTGCCTCCCTAAGTGAATACAAAGTACCTCACATTGCATGACTGTAGGCTCAGTGAATAACATTTTATTGAATTTTTCTTTGGTCATTGGTCATGTTACCTGCAAAACTGCATGTGTGGCAACAAGAGTTATTTTATTTATTTATTTTATTTTATTTTATTTTACATTTGTTGACCGGGCTAGTACAATTGGATATATGTCCATTTTCAGTAGCGGCCCAGGGAGATAAGCTCCAGAACTCACAGTAATATTTACAGTAAATGACATTTTACAAATCGAGGTACATAGCAGATGTTTGCAATACCGTGTGATTATGCTTACAGAATCTTAGTACATATCAGCTATGGTTAGTCATATAAAGAAATCTATAATAACACTTTAAACAGTTAAATCACACTCTCTTAATTGTTAATAGAACAGTAACTAGCTTATACAGGTACGGATATTAATAACCAGAAGTAACTGATGTAGTTAATCAGGGTTAGCACAGGGGCATAACCACTGTGATTTAAAGTATGGCTTCAGTTTGCATTTAAAGAGGTTTATTGCGAAAGGGAGGTTAGGTCACTGGGGAGGGAATTCCAGGATTTACCAACAGCATTAGTGAACAGGGAATCACCAGCCGAATTGTTAGTTTTACTTATTTGTACCTGTAGTTTATTTGATGAGCGTAGGGTCTTGATGTTATTATAGGGGGTGAATGATTCTTCAGTTTTTGCCACTTGCTGCTTCAGTCTCTTGGAGTCATCCATGAGGTTCAACATTTGTTTGGGGCACTTTGATTTTCCATGGCATTGCAATAGCACAGTCATTGTTTTACATTCAGACAAGATAGGTAGATTCCCTC
This sequence comes from Protopterus annectens, assembly GCF_019279795.1. NCBI lineage: Eukaryota > Metazoa > Chordata > Ceratodontiformes > Protopteridae > Protopterus > Protopterus annectens. The sequence continues at coordinate 287,831,711 of NC_056742.1, forward strand.
TACCAGATGTGATCAGATTGTGAACAACTGATTTAGTTTTTCTGGTATATCTTTAAAATCTGGCAAGTGTTTATTTACTGCATTGCTCTCTTGCTTAGATTTCTTAGCTATAAATCTTAGTTCATTCTGAAGTATGCCACTTTACCCCCCCCCCACCAAACCTTTCTGAATGTATTATTATAAAATAACTGCCTGTTGTTGCCTTCATGCTTACCCTAGAATCTCTGCTTTTCTCTTTTCCTAGTTGAACTCTACAGTTTCCCACAAAATGGAGTCTACAGGACTGCAATACAGTACAGTAAAAATTCATTGATCATAATCACAAAATGTCTTTCTAGTTGCTTATCATCATTAAACAGCCTCATAGTTTTTAAAAACTGACCCTTTAGTATATTCCTAGGAATATATCTAGGATGCATACTCGATTTATGCAAACTATTATTCTTTTTACATGATTTCTTGTAATGCTGTATATTCATTGCACCTAGCATAGTCTTATTTATGGTAACATCCAAGAAGTTAAATGATGTATCATACCATTCATAGCTACACTTATGTCATAGTGCTGTGTAAGAAATCAACAATTTTAGATAGTTTACATGCTGGACCTTTCCATATAAGGAAAATGTCATCCACAAAATGCCTAAAATAACCAATGAGCTCAACAAAAGAATTATTGTTCAATATCATTTCTAGCTCCCGCTGAGCTAAAACCATATTTGCATAGCTGTTTGCAGTGTTGCCATAAGTACAGTCTGCACAAACACCTATGATATTGTACAATACGTTTAGATTCCTGGACCAAGTACCTCTGATGCCATTTAACTTGTTGATGTGCAGTAGGTTCATTGATACTGGGTCGGATAATGTCTTGTTTGCCAGACAAATGTCACCTGTTTGCAGTCTGTAGTATAGGAGTATAGTAACAGGCCTTTGAGGTGATCCATGTAGGGCAAATTCTTTAGGTTCTGCATCCTTTTAGCAAGGAATGTCTGTGACCATTTCAGTTGTTGCATGTTTCTTGACAGATACATTCCAAAGGGGGCATTATGCCCAATGATTGGCCTAATGAAGGCTGAACAAATGCTTACAATGACATTTCTAGACTTAAACTCAATCCTTTGTTTATAAGTTGTGTAATATAAAAGGACTTTCTTATTACAGTGGACACCTGTTGTTTGAAAGTTAAGTCAAGGTCCACATATGTTCCCAAATCTCAAACAGTTGGGGCTGTCTTTGAGGCATACTGATAATGCGGCAGTTCCATGTGCTAGATGATTTTCAAAGGACATGATAATGCACTTTTTTGGACTTTAATTTCAGTCCACGATTCTGATACCAGTTATTTATTTGGGTAAAAAATGCAAGACAGCTAAGTGATTTGGGGATTCACTGACTATTCCTAGCCAGCAGTTGTCTGCAAACTTAGTCAGTCATAGCCCTTTGGTATTGGCTTTTAATTTAGACAATGTCAAACTGGAGAGGGCCCAGCACCAAAGCCTGGGAGGCTATACTGATGAATGGTCTCCCTGTGGAGGTAGCTTCCCCTATTTTGAGTTGCTGCATAATGCCTGTGATAAGCCATGATCCCAAGCTTTTACTGATTGGCAGGTTAGTAGTTTGTTACATATCTTAATGCTGTCATGGAAGAAGGCAATAACTAACAATGGAAGAAATGTGACCTTCCAAGAATGGCAGAAGTCAGAGTTACTATGGTTGAGATAAAAAATGGTGAAATTGCCACAATGGATCTTCAGGTAACGGAGGTGGCAATACAAAAATGGGCCCTTTGGCAGAAGATAGTTATAGGATAATTGTCATTCATATCAGGTGGGATGCTGGTTACTTTTCTGAATAGAATATCACATCAATATGTGCATTTCATATTATTATTGATAAATGATGCTGACACTTTTTATTTTAACAAAAGAAATGCATTATGATGATGCATTTGAAATGTTGATATGATTTAATACAAGTTGTGATGCCCCTGTACTGGCCCAGTAATCAAGGAGCCTCAATCCTCACCACAAGCACCGGTGAGGGATTTACACATTAAGAAGATGACAAGTACACACACAGTAAAGTACAGTTTCCCTTAAGAGCACACAGAGATCACAGTCAGTCTGGAGCTGGTTTCTCCCTCTTTCTCTAGATCTCCGATAAGACTCCCCACTGGCACTGCTATAGAGTTGAGTCCTTGGCCAGGGACCCAAGCCAAGTCCTCCCAGCACTCTCCCTGTCCAACCAGTGCTTTGTGTGCTTGTCCAAGTAGCTGACACACACACAAACACACACACACACTTTGAGATTTGATTTATACACAAATACACACCTGGGAAAGGTTGGCAGAGGTTTACTAGCTATGCCCCCTTCTGCCCAGACCATAAGGTAATTACCACTGCCACCAGAACCTCTTATCAGCTACTTTAAGGCCCTTCCCAAAGGGTGACCAATCTTACTGTGTAATATTACTATTATCCAAATGGTAAGTGTGACCAAGGCCAAGGCTATTTCGGAGTGGCTTATACAGTGTCATGAAATACATATGCAAGTATGCTAAGAGCTTAAGTATCACTAAACAAACCAGCCACAATTAGAAGGTTTAAATATATTTAATAATAAATATTAAAAGAACAAGACAATACTCAATAACTCAACACAGTGACTACAAAGTTCAGAATCATGGGAAATATTTTAAAACAACATTGCAGAAGAGTCTCAAATAAATACAGAAAACATCTAAACTAATCTTTACTATATAGGCGATGCAGTGGTGCCGCAGTCAAAATTGTCATCTCACAGTAAGAGGTTCTCCAGTTCGATTCTTAGCTGGAGTGCCTTCTATGTGGAGTTTGCATGTTCTCCCTGCATTCATGTGTGTTTCCTCTGGGTACTCCGGTTTCCTCCCATATTCTAAAGACATGTGTCTGGAGCATGTCTCCGAGGGCCTCCATTGAAAATAGGCTCTGTCCTAGCCAGACTTTCCCAGTCAACAAATCTTAAATAAATAAATAAAATACAATATTCCTATCTATATTTAAGAAAAATCACCTTTCCCTAGTTACTTACTATTATCAAGACAAGTGCTGCTGATGATAAATGGATGTTATCAGATCCAAAGACAAATACAAAATGCCCAGTCTCTGAGAGAGTTTCCAAATTAATATCAAAACATTACTGCTGGGTCAGCAGGAAGACATCACTCTTTGTCACCTGCCTTCCATTCCCAGGCTAACAGAAACAGATGTTTGCTTAGAATTGGAAGTTGTAAAACAGTTAAACACTTTTACATTTTAAACCTAGTAATTATTTCTGCTTCAAGATAATAGAAAGAAACTTCTAGCTCTAAACATCATGTCTCTTTGCAGCCTTGAAACTAACTTTTCTAGTACATCGTAAAACACTTTTAACTTTTTTCTTAGAGTTTGTAAGTTAACTCTGTATGTTCCAACTTCTATTAAAACATACATTTGCACAGGTACATAGTGTATAGACATTTCTGTTCTTTTCCAATAGGGTACACTGTGGTTACATTCTTGAAGCTCAGTATATAACATACAGTTCAACACACATTTCTGCACCAGTAGTTTAATGTACACAAAATATTACATGTGTCTTACATTTGTAAGACAAGCCTATGGATCATATTAATATTCACAAATGACATGTAATTATTTACAAAATTCCAGATAGCTGGACTGGCAGCGTCACATTTTTATCTAAATCATATTAATATTTTCAAGTGACATATAATTATTCACAAAATTCTAACTAGCTGGGCTGGCAGCATTTTGGTTTGTCACAAAAGCGTTTTTATAAAACTAAATACATAAATATATAAAATAAGTTCTCAGAACTGCATTGAATGAGTTAATGAGAAATACTATTATTCATAGGGTGAAAAGCAGTCTTGTCCCCGTCCCATTGTGTGCTTTTCTGTTATTACAATCATTTTCGGGATAACAGTGCATTTCATTAGTCCCTTATAACAAATGCAGTAATCGCTTGCCTAAAAGCTATAATTTATACAAATAGCTATCTGCCAGTTTAACTACAGCCCTAAATAATCTCTGACATACATTGACGGTGTGTAGTATTAAGGTGCTTAAATGAATCTGATATGTATATATAATGCAAAGTATAAAGTATTACATCATGGCAGATGCAGGAAGTAGTGGCATAACATTTTGAAAAGAACATTTTGAAGCAGCAGTGTATAGGAAATATTGTAGTCTTTGAATACAATGGACAATTTTTTTATTTATGTATTCATTTATGTGTCATTTGTTAACCAGACTGGAGTACATATTCACCAGGACCTTTTCCCAGACTGAGTCTGGAAACACTTGGTTAAATGGCTTGTTTAGACTTGCCTAACTTGACATATATTGGACTTAATTTATATTCACCTCTAACTAAGGCATTATACATATACCAGCAAACTTCTGTAAAAGACATTTTTATTCCAGAATGTATGTATCATTGAGACAGCACTTCAAAATATTAAACTATCCTGTACCATGGTACTTTAAATCATTTCATAGCATTTCCTGAGAAAATGTGATAGAGCAGATTTATGACTTAGGTTCCAGTCCTGCAAATGGACCTGTCATTTAAATATTATTACCCTTTGCTACCCTATCATGGATAACAGAGTGTATAATTTTTCCCAAATCCAATGTAATGAGCTTTTTGTTTTTTTATACTTTACCTTTTTCTATTTTAAAATATTTTTCCTTTTTACTTATAATTTGTTGATGAGTAAGATTACCTAAGCAAACAAGCACAATTTTATGACAGCATGCAGCATATCTTAAAATCAATGAGAGTTTTACCTTCTAAAACTACTTAACTGGACAGATGTAAAAAAAACTCTCATTTTGAACCCTAAGCTCTTCCTTATAATAAATTAAAGTGTCAATCACTCATAGCAAATCTAATATAAGGCTATTTCCCCAAGCCCTAGAAATACTAACTGAATTCCATTTATCAACTGTCTGTATGCCAACTAATATTAATTAAACTCATTGGAGTATTACAGTGAAGTTCTATTTCTCTTCCTGCCAATGAATAATTGACTCCAAATGAATAGGAAAGTGGATAAGTAATTGTAGTTATTATTATTCTGATGTAAATATTAGTTCTAGGATGACATTTTGAAAGATTTAAAGAAGGATAGTCTATGAAAATATAGACCATTATCTGGGGTACAGATGAGACGTAATGAAGGCGATGTAAATTAGAAGAACTATTTAGCAATCACTTCCAGCAAAGTGCATAATTTGGTGCGTTTATAGTCTCTTCCCTTAAGCCATTAAATTCTCTTTTAAAACCCAAGAAGACATTTTAGTCTTCCTGTCATATAATATATGATGGTTTATAATGAGAAAAATTATACTAGGAGCAGTTTGAAGTCAGGAATTAATGTATAATCGCAGCACTAGGTACATAAACCAGTTAACTTGTGTAACATGTGGCCTGTAATTATTCTTGAAATTCTGCTTTTTTTCTTTTATATATAGACTGAAAAAAGTGTAACTAGGTATAGCTTTTATCTGAAAATGAAGAATCAGTCATGAATCTCACACTGACTGAATGAAGCTCTGATATATGTTAGCTATAGTTAGACATAGGACGAAATATAATCTTCCAAAACAAAGGGCATTTTAGCACTCTTTAGAAGTATGTTCATTCTCATGTCATACCTTGCTCTAGATTATTCAGGTTTAAATGTGTCAAACTTATAGGGGTCCTGTAGATATTTTTTTAGAATAACTGCATCAGAACCATTCAGTCAACAGTTAGAGATACAGCTCAAATGATGAAATGATATATTTTAGCATACACTTTCTAGCCCCTATAATACTTTTTTATATAATTTAATTTAACAATGGATAGACTTTGATAATTGGGTTAAACAGGGGTCTACAGACAAGCATCTTAATGTAAAAAATATATGTAGCTTAAATGTTTTGTTTTTATGTATGTAATGTATTCATTCATTTATTTGGATAAATACAACAGTCCATCTGGATCAAAGGCTGCATTACAAGAAAGATGCATGGGTAAAAGCCTCACAGTGCAAATCATATGCCAGCTTACCACAGCAGCCAGTAAGCCAAATGAATGTATCTTTCAGGTGCAGGATGAAAATAGATTACAAAAGAAAATGGATGGGAACATAAAGAATGTGCAAACCACCCAAAAATCTCTAGAGGGCAGGACTCTCCATAGACCCTAGGTAGCACCAAGAAGCAGAAACACTAGCTACTGCACTTCAGGATTGTCATCAGCATTGATTGCACAGAATGAGTAGCCTACAGATAATACATATTAGGCATGACCCTACCATTTCCCCCAAATTCTTAGTACCTCGCAGCAAGCAAAGTACACAGTGTCACACTAATTATAGGTCCTTCTGTCCCTTTTGCAGTTTCAGTCTTGATTTTTCCAGGTTTCCACACCCTGTTCTTCAGCATTAATACAAGGCAAAATTAAAGCAAAGCAATTATTCTTCATGAAATCAATTAAAGCATCCAGGAATTTAATATATGATACTTCAAATATCATTATCTGATGGAAAAAGGGCACCATTGCTTCATGCTCACCATTTTGTTGTTTTAAACCCTGTATTCATAGAGGAACTATGTTTTTTACATTTTGTCACCATCTCCAAACAGGTAAGGCCTAAAAGCTGCAAGAGAATATTTTTAGCTAAATGATGGGATTATTTGCATGAAATTACATAAACTGTGAGAAAATGCATTTCTTTAAGAGGCACCAAGTGCATATTTGGTCTGATGCACTAACATTTATGCCACACTGCTGCTTTAGAGGCTTACAGAGTATGCAGTTTTCTGATGAAGGCCTTATGTTTACTGCTGTCAAATTAATGTTTTACTGCATATACGCATTTGAGCATCATCTGAAAAAATACAGTGCACAGAAAAGGGTAGCCAGATGCTTGATAATATTGGAAGAGTACCAAGTAATGCAGAAGGAACATATGCTACTCATTGGATTATGTTATACAATTCTGCAAGGTCAAGATGAAACTTTATTTGTTTCTTCTTCTGGTTTGCTGCAGTAACCATCAGTTTACGGCACTCAGAACATGTGTTGCCTTATTTTGTCAGCATGGACAGATTTTTCAACAGCTGTGCACATGCAGCAGATTATTTTCAATCCCTTACTTTGAATCTGTCAGCAGTGCACTGCAGGGGTTTTGCTCATGAAATGCAGGCAAACTGCCTATAGGCTTTGCAATCAAAACCTAGTGATAACTGCATTATGACTCGGCATGCTACTGACCTTCTAGTCCCTGATTAGATGCACTCTTGAACTGGTATTTCATGTTCTCTGTCACAGAGATGGGTTTTCTGTCCTGTCAATTGCAAAATGAGGCATTGAGCATTAACTGGGAAGGAATGTCACAGTTCTACAGAGCAATCACAAATACCTTGTATCATCATCAAATTCTGTTGTAAATGATACTAGACTACTGGATATGTTTTATCTTTTGTCTTCACGTCTTCTGTTTTCTCTCACTCTGCTAAAAAGCATGATACACCACAGAAACCATTTCCATTCTTGAAGTACTAGAAAACTAAAAAAAATGCATCTGTTGATGTAAATGGTCTGTTAAGGATTTGTTTTAACATCTGGGTTAGATGAATTTGATCCACTACCTCTATATCACATCATTGCCTTTCTTATCTTTTCATACAACCTTTTTGATTCTTTTATATTATACGCTGTATTTCTGTCAAAGGCCTGTACAGATCCTCAGTGCAGTTTCTGATACAATTTCTTTTGCAGAGCTGCTAAAATCAGTTCTGTAGGGTGTTTTCTTTGCCTGTTTTCAAAACTTGCAATAATTCTTATTCCTACATGAGCTGGTGTGAAATTAATTTCTTTATAATAAACATTCGGCTGTTTTGTCTCTTAATCTGATTTTCCCATAAGTAATAAAAGAAAGATGCTGCAGTTATGAACTGTACATCCAAAATTACAAATCAACAGTTTTACCACACAAGCAGTAGACTTCCAGAGCAAAACAAATATCTTACAGTATTACACAGAGTTTGCAAATGTATAAAGAAAGGATTGGAGTCTGTCTGAACATTTTATCTATCAAACATACTCATAATGTTGACAATCTTCAGGTTTCCAAAGCAAACTTTGAACAGTCATGTCATCAAAAGAGTACTACACTGATCCACCTTTTGTAACAAGCACTTATATACTGCTCTTCTTGTGGAGTAACTGAGTACTTTGAATTACAATACAAAATAATAACTTTATTTCTTAGAAAAGTAGAATAAGATTCTCAGTTTGATATCCTTAATCTTCACATTCAGGTAATTTGGTATATTGCCCTGTCTAAGATTGCTGCCTCTTCCCCAAGCTAAGGAATATAGCCAAACCTTTCTCTGGGCATCATTTCCTTCAATGATACAAGAAAGTATGTTTACTAACTCCATTGTATATAAATAATACATTTGTTAAATAACTCCAGGTGTTTAATGTACACTCCCTAGCCAGGACAGCCAGCAGCCAAAACCTTCTTTCCTCCCAACTTCCATACCTTCCCTCTTATAGCCTCTGCATTTAACGTCTGTTTTTCCCTCCCTTTACCTCTAGATCTGCTAGCCCTGCGAGTAGCTGTGGTTGCATTATATCCTTTGCCCACTAGGTGGCACCCTCTTCCCAGGTCTAATTTCCTTGAATAACTGTCTTACTTAATTTTTAACTCTCAGGCATCCACTTTCTAATATATTTATCTATCTGGCAGACCCACTATACCCTATTTTTTACTATACATTTCTCAACTGCCCAGCCTATTATCTCCCCTTAAACTTATCTTAACAGTCAGCTCTCCACTGACTGTTTTCACAGAGTTTAGTCCTTTACTGGCTCTACCCGCTCCGTTCGCCCTACAGGCGAACGTTGCTCCCCTACCCTGCCCCCAATTCTCACCCGCCCCCACTACATCTACATTTAAACACCCTAGCCACACCCCCAACCAAACCAGCAATCACATGATCCAAGTCATTAAAGTGATATAACCTATATCCCAGTAGTCATTAACACAGAACACAAGCAGGACTTATCTCTATACAATATCCTATACATTATACACCCACTATGTCACCTACATCCATCCCACCACACCTTAAGTTCCTACTCTTATTCTCACTAATATCCTTTCTATCCATTCCTTACCTACTTACATTCTATGAACATCTTAACTATCAAGGATTCCATTGCCCCGTGAGACAAACCTCTACTCCAACACTTATAGTCTCACATAGCCATACAAACTTCAGAGCCCAACACTCCAATCTCTGCTAACACACAATTGCTCACCAGACCCTCAGACATAAATAATAAAGTTGCCCACCTACATGCTCTCATGCATGTACATTTATTTGACATGCTATGTCTCACTGAAACATGGCTCAAGGCATCAACGCAAGACAATGAGGTAATTCCACCTGGATAGAATATATTGAGACTAGACCGCAAAGCTAAGAAGACTGGGGGTCTAGCTATCCTATATAAATCTGAATTAAAGGTGACCTCTATAGACACTAAACCACCATCAACTAGTAACACAGAAATTCTTATTTCCAAGATTCAACTTAAATGTAAATCTATCTATATCATCTGTATTTACCTTCCCCCAGGCAATAACACCAACACCCTAGAGGATATTCTTAGTTTGCTTTCCACTATCTACCTACAAGAAACCATAGTATTTGGCAACTTTAATATCAACTGGAAGAGCTGTACCTCTGAACAGCCTAATAAAGAATGTACCGTCGACTGGATTCTCATAAATAGTCATCACCAAAATTACAAAGTAGGGACCCTCCCTGAAGATATGAGTGACCATTCACTCACCTTCTTAATAAGATATAAGAGTGATATTCCAAACCCAACCACCTATAGGACCATAAGAGCCAAAGATTTTAATCCTGACAGCTTTCAAAAAAACTTAAGGCATGTGATTGGTCACCCCTGAAACACCTACCATTAGAAGAAGCAGTGACATACTTTAATTCTAAATTTGTAGCCATTCTAGATTACCATGCACCAACATGTACAATTAGAACTAGGATAAAACCAGCCCCATGGCTCTCTAAAGCTACCAAACAAAAACTCCTCCTTAGAAATAAAATCTGGGCCAACTGGCCTACTACTAAAAGCCCTGCTGATAAATAAATTTTTGACAGTTAAGAAATGAGACAAAAAAGCCCTACTATTAGACAAATGGAACTTCTACTTTCAGCTCCAACAAACCACACCCATCCCTTTAGGCTCTGATCACAATAGTCCCAAGCAATAGCCAATATCTTTAACACTTTCCTCAGAGACCATTCACTCTCTAGCCAATCAGCTATCCCCTGACACCTCATCTCCATCCTCTTTCATCTCTAACCCATCTCCATCATTCCACTTTCAACCTGTTCCCACATCCCTTGTCTGCACACTTATTCAAAAACTTAAACCTACCACCCTTTCTGCAGACCTACTCCCTGCAGAATACCTGCAAAAAGCTGCAAAAGCCATATCCTACCCCATATCTATCCTGATTAATAGAACCATTACTGAAGGAACTATCCCAACAATCTGGAATATTTCACATATTATCCCCCTGCATAAAAAAAGTAACTCTAATGAATTATCAAACTATAGACCTATAGCCATATTATCTCCACTGGCAAAAATCATTGAGAAATGCATTCATAAATAACTGTTAAACTACCTATTAGAAAGCAACTTACTAGTTAACTGTCATCATGGTTTCAGACCATTTTGTAGCACCATCTCTGATCTTTTATCCTTCTCTGACTTTATTAATAAAAATCGCATTAATGACACTCTATCCTCTGCCCTCTTTATCAACAGCTTTTGATATGGTTAACCACACCTTACTCATAAACATACTCAAAAACCTGTCACTAGACACATTAGCTATACAATGGTTCCAATCCAATCTTACTTAATCAACAGGTAGCAGGCTGTACTATGGGAAAATAACTTATCTTCCCACCTCCCAATTGCCCTTAGTGTCCCTCAAGGCTCCATATTAGTTCCTCTTCTATTTTCTATTTTTATAAATAACCTACATTCTGTAATACCGCAAGCTATCTGTGTCCAATACAAAGATGAGTCCAGGTTATTATACTCTGCCACTTCTCCAACAGATCTACAGTCCCTCACCCAAAACATGTTTAATACAGTCAAAAAATGGCTACTACACAGATGTCTCATCTTGAACCCCAAAATAAAAATTCTACTATTCACTCCCACCCGTAGGCCCCCTCTTAACTTTAATGTTATGTCAAGCAATGGTACTACCATATCTCCTGATACTACTACAATACTACTTGGGATACTAATAGACAACAACTTACCTATGTCTCCCATATTAACAGTACTATAAAAGCAGTCAACAAAAATTGGGTTCCCTCTAAAGGATCAAACCCTTTCTGACCCCACTAGCCAGGACCACTTTTGCCTGTACCCACTTAATATCTACCCTTCTTTATGCCTCCCCTATATATACTAAACTATGTAAAAGCAATTTGAACAAACTGGCTATCTCCTACAACAATATAGCCAGATTTGCAACTGGGTCTACCTACAGAACCCATCATTGTAACAATTTTCAACAACTAGGATGGTTAGAGTTGCCAAATCTACTACTATTTAACCAACTAATAGTGGCCCACAAAATCCAATATCAACCTACTAACACACCTATACTTGCAAACCTTATTTTTTGTTTTATTTTTTTTATTTTACATTTGTTGACCAGGATAGTGCGACTGGATGCATGTCCATTTTCAGCAGAGGCCCGAGAAGAAAGCTTCAAGGGTAAGCAGATACAGCATTACATAATAACAGCATTACATATTACAAACAGACTATTTACAGAGATTGCATAAGTAAGCAAGTTAAACAAGTTCCACAGGTTAGAGTTAATCCCGAGCATAATTCAGGATTAAATTAAATTACACAGTAAGCTGGTTAACAGATTTTTACACATTCTAGAGAGAGTTAGCCAGGCTTGATACAGTGACATAGCCAGTTAAGTGACAAATGTTGTTTGAGTCTAGTTTTAAATTGACCTAAGGTGGAAAGTAAGGTAATATCAGCTGGAAGAAAGTGCCAGGATCTACTTACACAGTTAGCAAAGAGAGAGTCACCGGCTGTGTTATTAATTTTGCTAGTCTGAATTAGTAGTTTGATAGAGGATCGAAGTGGTCTAGGATTGGTTGGAAGCTGAATGCGAGTAGGTTTCTAGGGGTGCTACTTTCAGGACCAGGGGATCTAGGAGGTAGTTGGCTAGCTAGGGCTTGAATTGTCTCAGTAAAGAATCGGTTAAAACTGTCAGAAACATCTTCAGGGGTTTTATCAATAGTAGCAGCAGGGATTGGGGTTGAAGTTTGACCAGGATGTAGTAGATTATTTAAACCTGCTCAAAACTTCTGAGGGTTATTTTGATTTACTGTCTGTAAATTACAGTAGTATTGTTTTTTGTCTTATAAAATGGATTTTTTAGTTTTGTTCCTGTATTGCCTGTATGTAATGTGATCTTGGGGGTCTTTAGAAGAATGCCATAAAGCCCATGCTTTGTTTCTAAGGGTAATTTTGAGTTTAGACTCTTTAGAAAGCCATGGCGCAGTTTTCGCCTTTGTTCTCTTTGAATGAACAGGTGCATGCAAATCAAGGATCTCAAGGAATTTGTTGCTAAAGTATGCTACTGCTTCCTCTAAGGGGAGGTGTTTTAAAATAGGCCAATTACATGAGTTTAGTTCTTGTTGGAATTTGGCAGGGTCAAAGTTTATATTATGTCTAACCTTTCTGACTAAGGGTTGTAGGGAATTAATGGCTTTGTGCTTAATTGCATATGTGAGAAGGTAATCACTTAGGCCATCAGGGAGGGTACCAGAGGTGTACAGTTGGGGGTGACTATTTATGAGTACCCAGTTAAGTATGCTTTCTTTTTGGTTGGGTTTACCTATCCTGGTAGGGGTGGATATGATTTGTGTAAATGCATGCAGGTTAATATGGGTGGTTGGGGATTCTGAGGAACAGGTGCCCCAGTCTATGTTAAAGTCTCCAAGTAGTAGGGTTTCTTAGGGGTATTGACATGATAGCCAGTGCAGGATATCTTCAAGTGTAGATATATTGTTACCTGGGGGTATGTACATCCAGATTATATTAATGCATTTATTTTTATTATGTTGCAATTTGGTGGCAAGAATCTCTGAGTTATTAATCTGAGGTGGTTGTAATACATCTATGGTGACATTCAACTCAGATTTATCGAGTACAGCTACCCAACCCCCCTTCCTCGAAGCATGATCCAGCCTGAATATGTTGTACCCAGGTGGTAATACTTCATTGTCTGTAGTGTTAGGTTTTAACCAGGTTTCAAATAAACAGAGAATCTCAGGGGAGTGGACATCCAGAAGTGCATGTAATTCATGTACCTTGTTATTAATGCTTCTAATATTGAGATGACAGGCTAGGAGAGAGTTGGTTGGCCTATTAATTGTAGGCTTGTAGCTTAGATTGCAAGTAGAGGGGGTATGTGCATCTGAAGTGGGTGGGCCAGGGTTGGGGTGAATATCACCACCAAGTATTGGGTTAAGTCTATACTTGGTGATGAACTTCAGGAATTTGTTTATTAGTTTGTGGTAGTGTTTGGATCTAGAGCTAATGTGCCTGGGGTTGAGATGTTGGTAGACTGAAGATGCAAAAACCAAATGGCTGCAGGTACACTGAGGTGCCCAAAACACACAACAACAGCAAAAGTAAATTAAGGCACCAAAGATGCTTTAAGGATAGGTACTTGCCTTCCTTTCCTCGACATAGTAATTGATATTTCCAATGGTTATAATCTTGTGACTTCGGTCAATAGGAAATTTGTAGGGGTACACAGTATGTCCACGGTTCTAGTGGACATCCCCCTCATACTATTAAATCATTGCCTTATGGGGAAATTCTTCGAATTTCTCGATTATGTAATAACAATGAATTATTTTATAAAGAATTAAATTTATTGTTAGAGTCATTTTCTAAGAGAGGTTATAGTAATTCCATATTAGAAGATAGTTATAATATATTTTGTGGGAATAATAAAAAAAGAACTTGTCACTCTAACATATTGGTTAATTCTGATAATATATCAACTATTAACATGACCCAAAAAGAAAAAGAGACGATTTATTTTGTTACTACGTATGGCTGTTTTACTACAGAATTTATTAAAATAATTCTTCAATTTTGGAAGTATTTATGTTCTTTGAGTAATGTCAAAACTTGGTTGAATATGGATCTAAAATTTTCTTATCTCAAGGGAAGAAGTATAAAAGACATCTTAGTAAAAAGTAGATTTAGTCTTTCAATTGATACTATAGTATATAATTTGGCTATTAGGGGGACTCACCAATGTGGTAAATGCACAAAAACAATAGTAGGAGACACCAACACGATACTAGTTCTTCACTATTGTCAAAGTCCAAGCACGAGACACCATAAAAGTCCAAAAAACACTTTAATAGAAGATAAATAAGCGCTTTCGCGTAGTGCAAAGCTACGCTTCATCAGATAAATTCACAAAAAACAGTACAAACTTAAATACAATCCATTTTGGCGGGATCGTTAGCCAATAAATTAATAATTGAATTAGTGAAACATATCTTAGTCATTTTATCTGCCAATTAATGATTAATACTAGAATTATCAGCCTTGCGGCTTAAAAAACAAAATAAATTAAAGAACAAAGTAAATTAAAAAAATGTCTATAAAAACAACAGTACAAAACTTCTATATACAAAGCATAGTCTCATGGCTCATTCTACAGAAACTGGAAACTAAATGCACCATTTCCATAGCAATAATAATGGTGCAATCAAAGCTACAAGCTTCAATAGCATAAACTGATGAACCGGCAAAGAAATATTGTATGGATACATCTCACAGGTATCAAAAGAAACACATCCGGAAATATATCTAATCGGCACACGCATATGTCACATCCCAAAACAATCCCCTGTTGAATCAGTTTAAATATAAGTTTAGGATTCAAACCCAAGACGGAAAAAGCCAAATTGTCATTGCCAAAACATACGGCTCAGTATAGATGCACTGATGTTAAACGGACTCTTACTCAATAGTAACTATAAAACCATTGAAACTGTATAACCATGGTGCAACAAACAAACCATAGTATATACATATCAAACTCCACTAACATGGAGCTGTATAGCAACCCTTTGATAACCAAACTCATAGATCGGCAAATGCAATTATTTCCGTTATAAAAATATACAGAAAGCTCCATACATACGAAGCAGTAAAACCAAATGATAGTCAGATGCGTAGAAGGACAACAGATATATTCGCTCTAAAAACAAACATATTAGTAAATAACCATACCTGGTAACAGATCCTGAAAGCCCCAATATAGTCCATTTTGGCCAACAACTTATTACTGCATAAATCCAACAAAGCGACTAGACAAAGTGGACGATCTTATAGTAGATTAGTCCCAACCAGCATCTAAATGCAATACGAACCAAGAGCAATGTCGCAAGTAAACACATTGTTTGGCAGACATGTTGTTGCCTAAAGGTCACATGATGACTATATAGAGAACAAAAAAGTGAATAAAGCTGAATATCAAAGAACGAAAACACTCCTTTATAAACTAAAAGGTGCAACTAAAGACTACATCAAGCACCATATTACACAATACAGGTTGAAATAGACTAAAACTATCAAATACACCCACGGAAAAAACACATGTATAAAAACATACTAAATAGATATTGAAAAATTCTGTTTAACACTAAGTACAAGAAGAAATATGCTTGAAAGGTAAATTCATATGAAAGACAACAACACACAACAACAGCAAAAGTAAATTAAGGCACCAAAGATGCTTTAAGGATAGGTACTTGCCTTCCTTTCCTGGACATAGTACTTGATATTTCCAATGGTTATAATCTTGTGACTTCGGTCAATAGGAAATTTGTAGGGGTACACAGTATGTCCACGGTTCTAGTGGACATCCCCCTCATACTATTAAATCATTGCCTTATGGGGAAATTCTTCAAATTTCTCGATTATGTAATAACAATGAATTATTTTATAAAGAATTAAATTTATTGTTAGAGTCATTTTCTAAGAGAGGTTATAGTAATTCCATATTAGAAGATAGTTATAATAGATTTTGTGGGAATAATAAAAAAAGAACTTGTCACTCTAACATATTGGTTAATTCTGATAATATATCAACTATTAACATGACCCAAAAAGAAAAAGAGACAATTTATTTTGTTACTACGTATGGCTGTTTTACTACAGAATTTATTAAAATAATTCTTCAATTTTGGAAGTATTTATGTTCTTTGAGTAATGTCAAAACTTGGTTGAATATGGATCTAAAATTTTCTTATCTCAAGGGAAGAAGTATAAAAGACATCTTAGTAAAAAGTAGATTTAGTCTTTCAATTGATACTATAGTATATAATTTGGCTATTAGGGGGACTCACCAATGTGGTAAATGCAAAGCATGTAGATTTGTTGTTCCTTATTTTGAAAATATTAACAACATTTCTTTTAAGACTAACAACACTTTTCATTGTAACTCTGAGGGAGTTATTTATGCACTTTGTTGCCCCTGTAGGAAGTTTTATATAGGAGAAACCAAGAGAGCCTTTAAAGTAAGGCTCTTGGAACATATTAGGGACATCATTAACAAAAAAGAAGAAAGTCCTGTAGCTATGCATTTTTTAAAGTTTCACAATAGTGATTATAAGGAATTACAAGCAACGGTTTTAGAACAGATACATGATTATAAATATAGTAATGTAAATATCAAACAGTTGTTGCTACACAAGGAAGCTGTATATATTTTAAAATTCAAAACTTTATTTCCATGTGGTTTGAATGAGGATTTTAACTGGAAAATGTTGTTAAATTGATTATAATGATTTTTTATTAGTTAATTGTTTAATTGTTTAATTGATGAATTATGGCAGTATATATGTATGTAGTGTTTTATATGATTTGTACTCCTTGAAGGCTTAGGCCGAGATGTCAGAGAGCTTGCAATAAATCGTTTTTGGTGGATCCTGCTTTGTTGTTTCTTTTGGTAATACTTCATTGTCTGTAGTGTTAGGTTTTAACCAGGTTTCAAATAAACAGAGAATCTCAGGGGAGTGGACATCCAGAAGTGCATGTAATTCATGTACCTTGTTATTAATGCTTCTAATATTGAGATGACAGGCTAGGAGAGAGTTGGTTGGCCTATTAATTGTAGGCTTGTAGCTTAGATTGCAAGTAGAGGGGGTATGTGTATCTGAAGTGGGTGGACCAAGGTTGGGGTGAATATCACCACCAAGTATTAGGTTAAGTCTATACTTGGTGATGAACTTCAGGAATTTGTTCATTAGTTTGTGGTAGTGTTTGGATCTAGAGCTAATGTGCCTGGGGTTGAGATGTTGGTAGACTGAAGATGCAAAAACCAAATGGCTGCAGGTACACTGAGGTGCCCAAAACACACAACAACAGCAAAAGTAAATTAAGTCACCAAAGATGCTGGTAGACTGAACAAGATGTTGGAAAGGACCTGGTACTGTAAGTATGGTTGAAGGTGGCAGGATTTACAGCTGGGGTGATAATATGGCCTTTCGGGACCTGAAATCCTGTGAGAAACTGGTTTTCATACAAGGTAAGGAGGTATGGTGCGAGCAAGAGGGGTAGTAAAGAGGTGTATATCATTATCTGTGGTTCAGCTAGTGAGTTAAGGAACTATTTTACCTGGTGATGCAACACCAGAAGATAGACTGGTGACGTAAAGGTACTGGAAAGGGGGATGGGAGAATGCCAGATGAAAGCTAATAGGCGCTATTAAAATGTAGGTAGTAGAATGGGGGTGGGTGGAATTATCCCAGATGAAAGCAGATAGGATCTAGAAAGTGGGGGAGTGGCTATAGTACTATAAATTTATAGGTACTGGGGGCGGGAGGGAATTGGGGGCAGGGAGGGGAGCGAAGAGAGCCTGAGCGCAGCGAGGGCAAACATAGCAGGGCTATTGCAGTTTACAAGGTTTCCTAAGGTGTCCTAAAGCTATAAGGTAAGTTTTATAGTTCTTAATGTAAGAGTCAGTTTACTTAAGTTACATGGGAAGGAGGCAAACACTCAAGTAGAAAAAGAGCCCTATGGCTGACCAAAATGGTGACCGGCTTAATTACAACAAAGCTAAGTAATCACCAAGAACATAGTATTTAATTAAATAAATACTACGTTCTTGGTGATTACTTAGCTTTGTTTTATTTGGATATTTGGCAGTGAAGTGTTTTCTGGATGACCGGCTTAATTACACTACACTGTAAGAGAAAGCTTAACAAATGTTTTTTGTGTGCATCCTACTGTAGCAGCACAGCACTGCTTTCTGCATAGGAAAAAACAACTGTACTTTGAGATAGCGAATATCAGAGCATAATAATGATATTATGAAGCAGAAGCCTAGACGTACATTAGCAAAACGTGAGTGATCATGGATTTAATCATTGTTTTAAGTTTACAGTTTTAGAATTAACAAATGTTAGTGTATGAGGAGGTGATTTGTGGAATAAAACCGAGTGTTATGAACTAAAATGGATTTTAAGTTTACAAGCAGATAAGATCCTCAGTCTAATTAAGTGTGTTTCTTTAAAATTGGCACTCAGGTCACAGGGCTTATTTCATTGAGTTGATTTTTCTTTTATGTTTTTTTAAATCGGAGTGTTGAATGTGAATGTTGATGATCTGAAGAAGTGGCTAAGCCATGAATGCGCTCACCTGTTTTTCTTTTATTAAATGTTTTTGTATTATATCCAGCCATGGTGGTCGATTGGTCTGTTATTTTTTCAGCCATATCAAGTTTAATCTCTGAAACAATCATTCTCTTGTCCATCTGTTGCAAATCACTGCTAATGTCTTCTATACTAAGCATGTTTAGTACAGTCAAACATTTCCCCGCAACCTTCTCCTTATTGGTAGTCAACTCTGCAGCTCTCTCATCTGTTTGAAAAATCCCACAATATGTCTGAGGATTCCATTTCTGTATAGGAATTAACAAAGCTCATCATAGATGTGGGCCAAGTGGCAACCACTGTTGTAGGGGCCTGAACTTGCATAGCAAAATTGCTTAAAGTCCAGAGCTGCTAATGGATTCGTCCTCTTTTCTGAGTCATTAGTAGCAAACTGGATAAAGAAAACATTTTATTAAACATACTGTTTGTCTCATTACTCAGGCATGAGAGGTACACAAGTCTAAAAGTAACTGTTGATCTGGAAATTGGCAAAAAAAGACTGTATTCAATTATCCATCCTGGCCAGAAGTCCCTGAATTTACTTTTTGACAAACCCGTAGTAAATAGGTTGCAGTACCTACTCTCACATTAGTTTGATCTTCCATAAATGTTTGTGGATGTCTTGCTTTGTGGTGAAATCATGACTAAAAAGTATTTCTTGACCAGCCCTCCCACTTAGTAAACAAGTGTCTAGATTAATAAACAGTAAAATTTAATATACTGGTAGGAAAGCCTGTAAAAAGGTTCCTCACTGTCAAAGAAAGATTGCCATTGTAGAAAAGAGAAGGGAGAAAAAACATAACAGAATAGATGAATGTAAGAGACAGAGCAATCAGAGTGTGTAATTATTCTGTACAGACAGCAAAATGTTTAAGCATAGGAAAAATAAATAGAATATAAAAGGTGAAAGTACAACCAGCAATCAGTATAACCCCGTCTCTGTGACAGAGAATAATGAAGCCCTGATTTTGACCCAGATGACCTGTTCTCATTATGTGGCCTGGGTACTAGAGTGGTCAGGTTAGGAGAATGGTAATGAGTAGCAGATGTCAGCTCACGCATGCTGAGAGAAATGAAGGAAGGAAATGGCTGAAGCTTACCACTTCAGTGATGTCCAGCAGAAGCAATGAGTGCCCATAAGTACAAACCACCATAACATACCCTGCTGAATGCCCATGAGTACAAACCACCGGAACATACCATGCTGAATGCCCATGAGTACAAACCACCGGAAAATACCTTGCTGATTGCCCATGGGTACAAATTACCGGAACATACCCTGCTGATTGCCCATGAGTGCAAACCACTGGAACATACTCTGCTGATTGCCCATGCATACAAACCACCAAACCATACCATGCTAAGTGCCCATGGGTACAGACCAACAGAACATACCCTGCTGAGTGCCCATGGATACAAACCACTGGAACATACCCTGCTGATTGCACATGGGTACAGACCACCAGAACATACCCTGCTGACTGCCCATGGGTACAAACCACCAGAACATACCCTGCTGAGTGCCCATGGGTACAAACCACCGGAACATACCCTGTTGATTGCCCATGAGTGCAAACCACTGGAACATAATCTACTGATTGCCCATGCATACAAACCACCAGAACATACCCAGCTGAGTGCCCATGGATACAAACCACCGGAACATACCCTGCTGAGTGCCCATGGGTACAGACCACCAGAACATACCCTGCTGAGTGCCCATGGGTACAAACAACCAGAACATACCATGCTGAGTGCCCATGGGTACAAACCACCAGAAAATACCCTGCTGAGAGCCCATGAGTGCAAACCACCAGAAAATACCCTGCTGGGTGCCCAAGTGTACAAACCACCAGAACATACCCTGCTGAGTGCCCATGGGTACAAACCATCAGAACATACTCTGCTGAGTGCCCATGGGTACAAACCACCAGAACATACCCTGCTAAGTACCCATGGATACAAACCACCAGAACATACCCTGCTAAATGCCCATGGGTACAAACCACTGGAACATACCCTGCTGAGTTCCCATGAGTACAAACTACCAGAACATACCCTGCTGAGTGCCCATGGGTACAAAAAAGAACACACCATGCTGAGTGCCCATGGGTACAAACCACCAGAACATATCCTGCTGAGTGCCCATGGGTACAAACCACCAGAATGTACCCTGCTGAGTGCCCATGGGTACAAACCACTAGAAAGTAGTCTGGTGAGTGCCCATGGGTACAAACCACTGGAATGTACCCTGCTGAGTGCCCGTGGGTACAAATCATTGGAACTACCCTGCTGAGTGCCCATGGGTACAAACCACCAGAACATACCCTGCTGAGTGCCCATGGGTACAAACCACCAGAACATACCCTGCTGTGTGCCCATGGGTACAAACCACCAGAACATACCCTACTGACTGCCCATGAGTACAAACCACCGGAACATACCCTGCTGAGTGCCCATGGGTACAGACCACCAGAACATACCCAGCTGAGTGCCCATGGGTACAAACCATCAGAACATACCTTCTGAGTGCCCATGGATACAAACCACCAGAACATACCCTGCTGAATGCCCATGGGTACAAACCACCAGAACATACCTTGCTTGAGTGCCATGGGTACAAACCACCGGAATGTACCCTGAGTGCCCATGGGTCCAGACCACCGGAACATACCCTGCCGATTGCCCATGAGTACAAACCACCGGACCATACCCTGCTGAATGCCCATGGATACAAACCACCAGAACATGCCCTGCTGACTGTCCATGGGTACAAACCACCAGAACATACCCTGCTGAGTCCCCATGGGTTCAAACCACCAGAAAGTACCCTGCTGAGTGCCCATTGGTACAAAGCACCAGCATGTACCCTGGTGAGTGCCCATGGGTACAAAGCACTAGAACATGCCCTGGTGAGTGCCCATGGGTACAAACCACTGGAACTACCCTGCTGCGTGCAGATGGGTACAAAGCACCAGAACATACCCTGCTGAGTGCCCATGGGTACAAACCACTGGAACATACCCTGCTGATTGCCCATGAGTACAAACCACCGGAACATGCCCTGCTGAATGGCCATGGATACAAACCACCAGAACATATCCTGCTGACTGTCCATGGGTACAAACCACCAGAACATACCCTGCTAATTGCCCATGGGTACAAACCACCAGAACGTACCCTACTGATTGCCCATGGGTACAAACCACCAGAACATACCCTGAGTGCCCATGGGTACAAACTACCAGAACATACCCTGCTGAGTGCCCATAAGTACAAACCACAGGAACATACTCTGCTGAATGCCCATGGATACAAACCACCGGAACATGCCCTGCTGACTGTCCATGGGTACAAACCACCAGAACATACCCTGCTGAGTGCCCATGGGTACAAACCAACAGAACATACCCTGCTGAGTGCCCATCGGTACAAACCAGCAGAATGTACCCTGGTGAGTGCCCATGGGTACAAATCACTAGAAAGTAGCCTGGTGAGTGCCCATGGGTACAAACCACTGGGATGTACCCTGCTGAGTGCCCATGGGTACAAATAACTGGAACTACCCTGCTGAGTGCCCATGGGTACAAACCACCAGAACATACCCTGCTGACTGCCCATGGGTACAAACCACCAGAACATACCCTGCTGAGTGCCCATGGATACAAACCACCAGAACATACCCTGCTGAATGCCCATGGGTACAAACCACTGTAACGTACCCTGCTGAGTTCCCATGAGTACAAACTACCAGAACATACCCTGCTGAGGCAAAATGGGTACAAACCAGAACACAACCTGCTGAGTGCCCATGGGTACAAACCACCAGAACATACCCTGCTGTGTGCCCATGGGTACAAACCACCAGAACATACCCTACTGACTGTCCATGAGTACAAACCACCGGAACATACCCTGCTGAGTGCCCATGGGTACAGACCACCAGAACATACCCAGCTGAGTGCCCATGGGTACAAACCACCAGAACATATCTTCTGAGTGCCCATGGATACAAACCACCAGAACATACCCTGCTGAGTGCCCATGGGTACAAACCACCAGAACATACCTTGCTGAATGCCCATGGGTACAAACCACCGGAATGTACCCTGCTGAGTGCCCATGGGTACAAACCACCGGAACATACCCTGCTGATTGCCCATGAGTACAAACCACCGAAACATACCCTGCTGAATGCCCATGGATATAAACCACCAGAACATACCCTGCTGACTGTCCATGGGTACAAACCACCAGAACATGCCCTGCTGAGTCCCCATGGGTACAAACCACCAGAACATACCCTGCTGAGTGCTCATTGGTACAAACCACCAGAATGTACCCTGGTGAGTGCCCATGGGTACAAAGCACTAGAATGTACCCTGGTGATTGCCCATGGGTACAAACCACTGGAACTACCGTGCTGAGTGCCCATGGGTACAAAGCACCAGAACATACCCTGCTGAGTGCCCATGGGTACAAACCACCAGAACATACCCTGCTGATTGTCCATGAGTACAAACCACAGGAACATGCCCTGCTGAATGCCCATAGATACAAACCACCAGAACATACCCTGCTGACTGTCCATGGGAAAAAACCTCCAGAACGTACCCTGCTGAGTGCCCATGGGTACAAACCACCAGAACGTACCCAGCTGAGTGCCCATTGGTACAAACCAGAATGTACCCTGGTGAGTGCGCATGGGTACAAACCACCAGAGCATACCCTGCTGAGTACCAATGAGTACAAACCAATGGAACATACCCTGCTGAATGCCCATGGATACAAACCACCAAAACATACCCTGCATACCCTGCTGACTGTCCATGGGTACAAACCACCAGAACATACCCAGCTGGGTGCCCATGGGTACAAACCACCGGAACATACCCTGCTGAGTGCTCATGGATACAAACCACCAGAACATACCCTGCTGAATGCCCATGGGTACAAACCACTGTAATGTACCCTGCTGAGTTCCCATGAGTACAATCTTCCAGCACATACCCTGCTGAGTGCCCATGGGTACAAACCACCAGAGTATACCCTGGTGAGTGCCCATGGATACAAACCACTAGAACGTAGCCTGGTGAGTGCCCATGGGTACAAATCACTGGAATGTACCCTGCTGAGTGCCCATGGGTACAAATCACTGGAACTACCCTGCTGAGTGCCCATGGGTACTAACCAGCAGAACATACCCTGCTGACTGCCCACAGGTACAAACCACCAGAACATACCCTGCTGAGTGCCCATGGATACAAACCACCAGAACATACCCTGCTGAATGCCCATGGGTACAAACCACTGTAACGTACCCTGTTGAGTTCCCATGAGTACAAACTACCAAAACATATCCTGCTGAGTGCCCATGGGTACAAACCAGAACACAACCGGCTGAATGCCCATGGGTACAAACCACCAGAATATACCCTGCTGTGTGCCCATGGGTACAAACCATCAGGACATACCCTACTGACTGCCCATGAGTACAAACCACCGGAAAATACCTTGCTGATTGCCCATGGGTACAAATTACCGGAACATACCCTGCTGATTGCCCATGAGTGCAAACCACTGGAACATACTCTGCTGATTGCCCATGCATACAAACCACCAAACCATACCATACTAAGTGCCCATGGGTACAGACCAACAGAACATACCCTGCTGAGTGCCCAGGGATACAAACCACTGGAACATACCCTGCTGATTGCCCATGGGTACAGACCACCAGAAAATACCCTGCTGACTGCCCATGGGTACAAACCACCAGAACATACCCTGCTGAGTGCCCATGGGTACAAACCACCGGAACATACCCTGTTGATTGCCCATGAGTGCAAACCACTGGAACATACTCTACTGATTGCCCATGCATACAAACCACCAGAACATACCCAGCTGAGTGCCCATGGATACAAACCACCGGAACATACCCTGCTGAGTGCCCATGGGTACAAACCATCAGAACATACTCTGCTGAGTGCCCATGGGTACAAATCACCAGAACATACCCTGCTAAGTACCCATGGATACAAACCACCAGAACATACCCTGCTAAATGCCCATGGGTACAAACCACTGGAACATACCCTGCTGAGTTCCCATGAGTACAAACTACCAGAACATACCCTGCTGAGTGCCCATGGGTACAAAAAAGAACACACCATGCTGAATGCCCATGGGTACAAACCACCAGAACATATCCTGCTGAGTGCCCATGAGTACAAACCACCAGAACGTACCCTGCTGAGTGCCCATTGGTACAAACCACCAGAATGTACCCTGGTGAGTGCCCATGGGTACAAACCAGTAGAAAGTAGTCTGGTGAGTGCCCATGGGTACAAACCACCAGAACATACCCTGCTGAGTGCCCATGGATACAAACCACCAGAACATACCCTGCTGAATGCCCATGGGTGCAAACCACTGTAACGTACCCTGCTGAGTTCCCATGAGTACAAACTACCAGAACATACCCTGCTGAGGCAAAATGGGTACAAACCAGAACACATCCTGCTGAGTGCCCATGGGTACAAACCACCAGAACATACCCTGCTGTGTGCCCATGGGTACAAACCACCAGAACATACCCTACTGACTGCCCATTAGTACAAACCACCGGAACATACCCTGCTGAGTGCCCATGGGTACAGACCACCAGAACATATCCAGCTGAGTGCCCATGGGTACAAACCACCAGAACATACCTTCTGAGTGCCCATGGATACAAACCACCAGAACATACCCTGCTGAGTGCCCATGGGTACAAACCACCAGAACACACCTTGCTGAATGCCCATGGGTACAAACCACCGGAATGTACCCTGCTGAGTGCCCATGGGTACAAACCACCGGAACATACCCTGCTGATTGCCCATGAGTACAAACCACTGAAACATACCCTGCTGAATGCCCATGGATACAAACCACCAGAACATACCCTGCTGACTGTCCATGGGTACAAACCACCAGAACATACCCTGCTTAGTCCCCATGGGTACAAACCACCAGAACATACCCTGCTGAGTTCCCATGGGTACAAAGCACCAGAACGTACCCTGCTGAGTGCCCATGGGTACAAAGCACTAGAATGTACCCTGGTGATTGCCCATGGGTACAAACCACTGGAACTACCGTGCTGAGTTCCCATGGGTACAAAGCACCAGAACATACCCTGCTGAGTGCCCATGGGTACAAACCACCAGAACATACCCTGCTGATTGTCCATGAGTACAAACCACTGGAACATGCCCTGCTTGAATGTCCATGGATACAAACCACCAGAACATACCCTGCTGACTGTCCATGGGAAAAAACCTCCAGAACGTACCCTGCTGAGTGCCCATGGGTACAAACCACCAGAACGTACCCAGCTGAGTGCCCATTGGTACAAACCAGAATGTACTCTGGTGAGTGCGCATGGGTACAAACCACCAGAGCATACCCTGCTGAGTACCAATGAGTACAAACCAATGGAACCTACCTTGCTGAATGCCCATGGATACAAACCACCAGAACATACCCTGCATACCCTGCTGACTGTCCATGGGTACAAACCACCAGAACATACCCAGCTGGGTGCCCATGGGTACAAACCACCAGAACATACCCTGCTGAGTGCCCATTGGTACAAACCACCAGAATGTACCCTGGTGAGTGCCCATGGGTACAAACCACTATAATGTAGCCTTGTGAGAGCCCATGGGTACAAACCACTGGAATGTACCCTGCTGAGTGCCCATGGGTACAAATCACTGGAACTACCCTGCTGAGTGCCCGTGGGTACAAACCACCAGAACATACCCTGCTGAGTGCTCATGGATACAAACCACCAGAACATACCCTGCTGAATGCCCATGGGTACAAACCACTGTAATGTACCCTGCTGAGTTCCCATGAGTACAAACTACCAGCACATGCCCTGCTGAGTGCCCATGGGTACAAACCACCAGAGTATACCCTGGTGAGTGCCCATGGGTACAAACCACTAGAACGTAGCCTGGTGAGTGCCCATGGGTACAAATCACTGGAATGTACCATGCTGAGTGCCCATGGGTACTAACCACCAGAACATACCCTGCTGACTGCCCACAGGTACAAACCACCAGAATATACCCTGCTGAGTGCCCATGGATACAAACCACCAGAACATACCCTGCTGAATGCCCATGGGTACAAACCACTGTAACGTACCCTGCTGAGTTCCCATGAGTACAAACTACCAAAACATATCCTGCTGAGTGCCCATGGGTACAAACCAGAACACAACTGGCTGAATGCCCATGGGTACAAACCACCAGAATATACCCTGCTGTGTGCTCATGGGTACAAACCATCAGGACATACCCTACTGACTGCCCTTGAGTACAAACCACCGGAACATACCCTGCTGAGTGCACATGGGTACAGACCACCAGAACATACTCAGCTGAGTGCCCATGGGTACAAACCACCAGAACATACCTTCTGAGTGCCCATGGATACAAACCACCAGAACATACCCTGCTGAGTGCCCATGGTTACAAACCACCAGAACATACCTTGCTGAGTGGCCATGGGAACAAACCACCAAACGTACCCTGCTGAGTGCCCATGGGTACAAACCTCCAATACATACCCTGCTGAATGCCCATGGATACAAACCACCAGAACATAACCTGCTGACTGTCCATGGGTACAAACCACCAGAACATACCCTGCTGAGTCCCCATGGGTACAAACCACCAGAACATACCCTGCTGTGTGCCCATGGATAAAAACCACCAGAATGTACCCTGGTGAGTGTCCATAGGTACAAAACACTAGAATGTACCCTGGTGAGTGCCCATGGGTACAAACCACTGGAACTACCCTGCTGAGTGCCCATGGGTACAAAGCACCAGAACATACCCTGCTGAGTGCCCATGGGTACAAACCACCAGAACATACCTTGCTGATTGCCCATGAGTACAAACCACCGGAACATGCCCTGCTGAATGCCCATGGATACAAACCACCAGAACATACCCTGCTGACTTTCCATGGGTACAAACCACCAGAACATACCCTGCTGAGTGCCCATGGGTACAAATCACCAGAATGTACCCTGCTGATTGCCCATTGGTACAAACCAGAATGTACCCTGGTGAGTGCCCATGGGTACAAACCACCAGAATGTACCCTGGTGAGTGCCCATGGGTACAAACCACTGGAATTTACCCTGCTGAGTGCCCATGGGTACAAACCACTGGGACTACCCTGCTGTGTGCCCAGGGGTACAAAGCACCAGAACATACCATGCTGAGTGCCCATGGCTACAAACCAAAACATACCCTGCTGAGTGCCCATGGGAACAAACCACTGGAACATACCCTGCTGAGTTCCCATGGGGACAAACCACCAGAACATACCATGCTTTGGGTTATGTATGCTCAACAACAGATAGCATCATGTGAATTTCAAGGAATACACTTTGGGATTTTTTTGCACAAAAAAAGGGAGGATACTCCACATGACCAGAAAGTTGGTCTGCTTTCTTCCATTTGTTTATCTTGGGGAAGGATTAGGCTACCCAGATTATAATGAATTGAATATAGAATGATCATCTAACCTGAAATACATGGTTCTTTCCCACAACAGAACGAATGTGCTGAGTGGAAGAAGACAGAGTAGCCAATGAGCACGTGCAGTGGAGAAGGAGATCAAGGATAGGGGAAAAAGAAATAATGGCTGTAAAACAGTGGATAGCGACATGTCAAAATGTATTACTCATCCTGACAGTATGGTAGAATGCCCCTTCTTAAAGGAGAGGGGTGCTGGGCAGTATCAGTTTCCCACCAGTACTGGCTGATGTGACTGGACTTCTTCATGGTCTCTTTTGCCTGTAAGCTTAGTAAAAACCTATGAATCTGTGCTGTAGCACTGTAAACCAGATGCTCACCGCAACAAAATAAAAAACATAATGCAGGTAACCATTTCATAGTGACTGTCAGTATTGTCATTATTGTGGTAGAGGACATCCAGGTTCATAACTGTATTCATTTATAATCAGACTAGTCCACATAACATCCTTCAAAAAGCTGTTCCATCCTTCCACTACTGCTACTGTAAGGAAGATTCCTCTCATCTTATCCAGAACCACTCACTCCTCATTTGATTCTTGGCCTAAACAAATGCTATTTTCTTGATCTGTTTTGATTTTGTTAGTGACATAAATTTTATTGACATAATCTACCATTTCCTCATTAATAAAATATTAACTGCTTTCGGTTTCTTTTCTTTGTATATATGATTACCAGAGCAATTTTCACTTTAATGTTCCTTTGCTGATATAACTACATCTTTGGTAATTCAGGTGCCTCAAAAGTCCTTTCATCCTGCATTCATTGTTAAATAAAAAAAAGTCATAAATATACATGTAGGGTTCATTTTATAGCAGCAAAGCTCAGAAATAAACTTGAATAGGTTATATCCTCCAAAATGCATGTACAGTTCCAATCTCGCATCCTATGCATTGACATTCACAAAATGTGGAGCAAAGGGGTGGAGAATAACCTGGAAACAATTAGTATGGAATATGCTGCTATCACCTTAGCAGTGAGGGATAGTATCTGCTTTTGTGAAGAGTCCCCACCAAGGGGTTTGGACATTCAATGTAAAGATAAGATTAATACATTTTAATTGACATTTTTTTTAATTCACATGCTCTGAAGTGGTCCATAACCAAAAACTCTAGACAAGCTAGTGTATGCTAACAGAGATCTGCTCTTACTACAGATAAATCAAGTAGAAATGGTTAGTGAAATACACAACCAATGAATCTAGGCCTCAAATGATGGAACATACACAAGCAATGAACAATGCAGGATGTTTATTGAGAGGTGAAAGCTAGAGCCCAAACTGTCACCCAGAAAAAATATTTTTATCTCATGAACACACAACAATAAACAGCTAGTGGCAGTCTCTACACTTACAACTCA
The DNA here is from genome assembly GCF_019279795.1 of Protopterus annectens. NCBI lineage: Eukaryota > Metazoa > Chordata > Ceratodontiformes > Protopteridae > Protopterus > Protopterus annectens. The sequence continues at coordinate 287,861,565 of NC_056742.1, forward strand.
TCTTACACAATTAACAGCAATGTATTCTACAAGTAGCTGAGTACCATTTCACAACCAACATTGATATACAGCATTGTAGCAGTACAAAGTGAACACCCAATAATCAGCACCCATCGATAGTGTTACTAACACAAAAGGCGGGCAGTACAACACATTCTGCTGTCACTATTGCACTCTGAAGTCTGCCACATGTGAAGTCAAATCAAAGAAAGGAATCAAAGCTGTTAGTGACCAACAACAGGAAACATCGCAATGAAGTATTAGTTAGCATTGGTTCCCACAAAGTTTCATTTTCCCATTTGCTTCCCATCTAGGGAGCCTTTAGTGTGGGACCGCACTCCTTCAAGTGTTCATGAATATTTTTATTGTATTCTTTGGTTTGTTCCCATATTAAGGATGCATACCGATGGGTGGTTTGCTACTGCGGTGGTGGTGCTGCGGTAGCGTTGTCGCCTCACAGTTGGACGTTGCCCATTCAATTCTCAGTTATAGCATCTTCTGTGTGGCGACATGCGTGAATGGGCGTTCCTTCATTGAAGGTTGTGCATTAGGCCCGGCAAGCCAGCATGTAAAAATCTACTGCCAATCATTAGTGGACCGGAGTTCCGCTGTGGTGACCCCTAATTGGTAAAAAGATGAAAAGACATAAACAAACTGATGGGTGGTTTGCTGATTCTCTAAGCTGCTCATTTGGGTGGGGGTGCATGTATCCTGTGATGAACTGGTGTCCTGTCTAGGAATAGTTCTCTGCCTTACACCTCGTGCTTGCTGGAACAGGGTCCAGCTCTCCCAACAGCCAGAATAAGGTAAAGTAGGAACTGTAAATGAAAGAATAATTCTCCAGAACCACAGACCTAATCCCCAAACATAACATCACAAAAGCCATACCAGTAATGACACATCCCTCATAAAAATACAAAATTAAAGAGCCAAACTATCCACATAAACTATAGTGAATATCTAAGCAATCAAGACAGAATTGTAAACTATAATAAAAACATAAAATGCATATGTAACAAAGTAAAGGCAAGTTTCTAGATATTTTTTGAGTCACAAGATATCCTACCTATAGACATGAAAGAGTAAACTGCAAAAGAGCTGCAAAAACTAGCTCTACCTTTAATGAAATAATTTAGGACCTAAATAATGGATACAAACTGGGCTGGGTGGCATGTTATAAAGGTTCAGTATTTAAAATATCTGCCCTGTAGCTCAAGAGTTGATTGTTTAATCTCACCTTGTGTGGTTATTTTCTCTACAGAGATTACATTCTCGACCTATGTTCATGTAGGTTTTTTCCATGCACACTGGGTTCCTACTTCCTCCTAATGTCAAATTTAGTTATTTATCTCTTTATTATCTACCTTTCATCTTGTCTCTCAGTCTGAAAAGGGTCTGTATTGCATCTTGTCTAGTTACCTACTTCCCAATCAGTTATACTTTGCCATCCACATTTATGCAACTGCATGCTGTGGCTACATATGTCTACAGTCCCCAGTCATCTTCAGAGAAGAAGAGAACCACCTTTGTCGCAAAATTACTGTGGGCACCTATGACAAGACCTCCAAGCACAGTGTGTAGTGAGTGATTTTTAGTAGGCAGCCAAACAGTCAAACTGGATTTCTTGTTGCCAAATTAAAGGGACAAATTTTAAATATTTTGTAAGTAATTTGAAGATGATGTCAGCAGTCTGGCTATTATCACCCATGCACTGAAATGACTGATCTCTTTCCCACGTGGAAAAATCAAAAAACAAAAGAAGATGTCAACACTCCACTGGTTGAGGTAAAGACCAGCAACCAAATAATCCACAAGTTCAACCTCAGTGCAAGTCTAATAAACTTTACTGCAACATAAAATACAATGGATACACTTTAATGTAAAACAGTCCTTCAGTGATTCAGAGACACTCCACAGTTTTATGCCAGCTTGAATAAATTAGTTAATTATACTTTTAAGAGCATTAAGGTTTTAAATGTCTGTCCTACAAATCATATTTAAGATCATAGAGCTAAGAATTAGATACTAGACTATATAAGAAAGCAATGCATTTTAATATTTTAATACTGTATTTTATGTTACTAATATTTCCCCATTTCATTTAGCTTTAAAAATGTTGCTCTTCAGTGGCTCTCAATTAATCATTTAGGGCATTGGGTGGGAAGAATTTTGTAGTAAAGCATTTAGTGATCTGTGAGGAATCATTTATATAAAATTTTAGGTAAACATTTTACTAAGCTTAAAAAGACATGCAGGATTTTAAACCTATTTTTCCATAAATACATCAAAACTTTTACAGAAAAATACTAATATAAAAGTATATTAATATTATTAATACAGTTTAGATTAATTTGATATTAGCAATATTTTAAGCAAGAACTTTAGGATTGCTCAAGCATCTTCAAATATAAAGAAATAAACAGATCCTTCCCCATACTTGTATATAAAAGAAACAAAAATGTAAAATATATTCCCTAGGATTCATAAAATCCTCACTGCTTGTGCTAATTGCTTAATCCAGGTTGGTCATTTAGCATGACTTTGAGAAAATGTGAATCAGAGACAGGTATAGCTGCAATAACAAAGTCCTCAATATCACCTTGGTACTGCATCTCTCATACACTGCACTGACACACCTGACTTCACTAGAGTTTTCCTATCAACCCATGCATTGCATTAGCAAAGGTACACCTCCTAAATTTACATACACATTCAGACACCCTGAACATGCATGCATACACACACACTCACATATACACCCGAATCTTCTCATCCACAAACTGGACCACTTGCGCCCATGTAAACATGTACCCATTGACTTGAATGCATAATCCAATGCAAATCTAAACTCCCAGGTCAGGACATCAGGCAAAGACACACACATGCATTACCTCTGAACTTACTTAACTGTGAATTCCTTTTGAGAAGTGAATAGGTACGAGTGCTGTATTTTTATGTCAGTCAATTTTTACTCTTAAATTAAAATTTTAGTTGGCTGAGTGAATCTGCAAGCCGCATAAATTTCCATAGAGATCATATATGGCTTCACCTGTGAGACTGCTTTCATTGCTGAAGCCCCAGTGAGGGAAAACCTCAGAGCTAAAACATTCTCTTTATTTAAGAAACCTAGCATCATGTGCAAGCCATCTGAGATAAGGCTTCTACATCACATTAAGCCTACAAATCCTAAAGTTTATGTTACAAAATGTTAGTTAAACAAAAACTGCACTTGTGTATATCACAGTTAAAACATATTTTAAGCAGATAGACTATTTTGTCCATCCATTAGTTAATATCAGATATACTTTTAAATGCTAACTTGTTACAAAAGTCTGAAAGTGATTTATTTAAAGTATGAATAGTAATTTATTTTATGTTAGGAACACAGTTTGAATGTTTAGGTTCCATGTGCAGAAAACAATTAATAGTAAAACACCTCAGCCAGATATGCTTAAGAGTTTTCTACACAGATGTTTAAAATTTTAAGCACTAGAACTGGTGTTTAACATTAATAAGAGAGCAAATGATCTGATGAAAAAGAGCTAACCAGCACAAATGCTATCTCCAGATTTTATAACATTCTTATATATTTCCTGGTTTCGTGAGATTTATGGTTATAAACATACTTTGAGGGAAAGGCTTTCAAAACCTTAATTGTCATACACACAGTTGATTACCTCATGTGAGCTGGTGTAAAAGGGTGGAATTTGAATGAATGATTGCCAAGAAGTAGTAATGCACCTATTGCATTTTATGGTATAACAGAAAATGTTCCATGGAGCTTGAATGTGTGACTTGCTTCATATATGAAAATGGCATCAGCCTCAGAATTACTAATCAAGTACTGTAACCAGCTCCTGCCCAGGAAACCTGTAAAATTCTGATTTATTGATAAACATGTATGTGAAAATGACTTTAACACTGCTGACAATGCTTGCAACAGTTTCATACACCCTTTGGAACATATCCTTATGCATCCAAAGTAAAATTCCTATTTACACAGTCTGATGGATGAAAAGCAGAGTATTTAAACATCCATCTTGGAAAAGCTATACATAATCATCTTCCAGAACACTGCAATTTTTTCAAAAGAAATAAAGTAACACAAATGAAAAAATGTGTGCCTTCTGTTGCTTGAAGCTGAGTTAAATGAGTTAGAATTGAGTTTTATAGCTTGATGGGGTTAATGATCACACATGTATGTTCATTTCATATGAACATAGGAAGCACTTATAATAGCTGTGTTTATAGAGCTTTCAGCTTTTTGAAAAAAAAATGTTCAATTTGAATGAATCAAGAGATTCCTAACTCTTTTACTAATTCCTGTTTTTTCAAACTGCAGCAAACATGGGCTGAAAATAGTAATGTAAGCAGGGGGAGATGTGAGAAGGGCCATACATTTCTTTTATTCAAAAACAGTAAAAATGTTGTCTTTTTAACAGTTTGCAGATCAAAAAAAGTCTGTCCCATTGTTCAAGCTCTCTAAATATTTTCTTAAAAATGTGCAAGGCATGCACATAACATTTCATTTATTCAATATTTGTAAATGTCAACAGCCTTGTAAAAATGAAAGGCAAAAGTCTAATGAACACTTTACAGGAAATGAAAAAGTCAAAGTCCTAAATAGGAAGTATCAAAACAATGAAACAAAATAAATACCACATTTCCTGCATTGTGAGGCCCCAGTTTAAAATTATTGCCAGTCTAACAGACTGGAAAAAGACCAGAGTTCAGGAGAACAAGGTGATACATACAAAGACATTCACAGACCTACTTGATTCTGTTTGCTGACAAGCTTTCAACTTGGAGTATCTGGGAGGCTTTGCTCCAAGGTACTTCAAAGTCTGACATTCATACCTAGTCTAATATCTTACAGCAGATAATACTCAGTGGAGATGAATCGATTGTTTTACTCAAACCAAAGATCCTGAAGAATTCCAGATCAAAACACATGAGTAGGCATGCATGCTCACACACACACACACACACACACACACACACACACACACACACACACACACACACACACACACTTTGAAGTGGATAGCATGGTACTCTACTTGATATGCAGTGAAAGTCTGTTCCAGTGTGAGGGATACATTATGATATGAATCTATTGTGCTAATGTCTCTTACTTATCTGTTGATGCAGGTTGATGAAGATTTATGCACTTTAGTAGTACACTTGCCTTTGACATAAGAAAATAGGCTTGAATGCTGCACTCCTGAGTATTCAGTCCTTTAGATGAGACATTAAACCATGGCCCATCCAGCTGATTTGGGGGTAAATCGAGTGGATGTAAAAGATCCTACAGCACTTAGTGAAAAGAGTAGGGGTTCTTTATTTAAAACAAATAGTCCATACATACAATTAAAATAAAACCCCACATCCCATGTTCACAAATCCAAACATCTTAACAAACTTTGTCTTATATAGTTTAAAGGCAACTTTTTTCTAAAATCCTTAAATACCCTTCATCATCCTATCTACCCTTTTTACCACAACCATTGTTTTATTCTTTTAATAATGTCAACTGCATCCCATATTTTATTAAACAATATCTTATTAAACAATATTTCTTTCATCATTCCTTACCATATCTGATAAATCACAGCCATACATATTTTATTTTTTGTTCTCTAAGCTGTCTCAGCATATTTATAGTATTTTTTTTTATAAAACCATCTTTTCTAATCTTTCTACAACTCCACTATTTTTAGACTAAATAAAGTGTCCCTACTGTGTTACCCTTAGCACTGTTGCTCTCACTTATCTTATAGCTTATTTTTTTATTTATAAATCTCCATATAAAATCTTGTCCTTCTTCCCACTTTCTAAATCTCCTTCTTTCATCTTTTGCTTTCTTAATTTGCAAACTAAAATTTTTCATGGATCAATGTAGAAATATTTCCTTTACTTTCTTCATAATTCCTCCTATTTGAAGAATTCTATCTATATCTATATTCCCTTCCTTTATTTTATGGCATTCATGTGATTCCACATTTCCTTTTTTCTTACTGTCTCTCTCTTATTTTATTTCCACTCAAATGTCTCCATACTTTATATTTCTAATATCAGCCAAAATTCCCCTTTTCTCATTTTCTAGTAAACTCATTATCCAATGTGATATAAAATGCTTGCAACCAGGATTGTGTTGGTCTGGTTTGTTTTCATTTATATAAATGTATGATTGCCTATGTCATAAGTGATGATTTATTAAAGCATGTTTCTTGTTTAAAAAAATGTAGAAGTTGAATAATTTATGTAATGTTGGTTAGGTTATATGACATATCACAATATATGTGAAGTATAATGTTTATAAATGTGAACTTGTTAATACAATTTGATTACTTTTATATACATGATTACTTTTATATAAATGTAAATTCATCTATGTCACAAGGGATAATTCAATAAAGATGTTTTAAAAATATACAATGTGATTTTAAAGAAGCAAGAAAAGCAATGAAATTGTTTAAATTCAATCCACCTTTTTCCTCTTTATTATATACAGTCCACCTTTTCTCTGTATTTAGTCTAGACCCCTCCCAAATAAAAGTGAAAATAACTTGTAACAGTCTTTTTTCAATTTCTTCCAGAAAAGTTGCTACTGAGGCTTGATATTCTAATTTTCCTAAAATAATGGTATTAATTAAATAAATCTTTAAATAAAACTCAGATAATTTCCACTTATCTCTTGAATTTCATCTAACAAATCAAACCACCAATCTTTAAATGTATCATAACTCACAAAGATGATTACTAATACTACTATTTTCTTATTATTAAAATGAATCCCACTTGTTTTAACATTTTCTTCAAAACTTTTACCCTTTTTTATTTATGCCTAGTCCTATTTAATTCAATTTATTTGCCCATTCAGCCACTTCCACTATCCACATTGAATGTTTGGCTATTATAACTACATCAGCAGCATATGTCATAACCAGTAGCACTTCTATCCATTGTTTATATGCATATATATCAATCTCTAATCCCTATGCAATATTCCCTACTACAGCCAATACTAATTGAAAAATTGATATATGTTTCAACTCTTATCTCAAGAACTACCAATCCATTAACTAAAACACTTTATTATTCTTATCAGCTCATTTTATAATTTTCATATTTTGTCTTCCCATACCATACATTTTCAAAATATACTGTAACTGTTTTTTTTCAATATTATCATGTTTTTCCACATCATATCCTATCATCCTACATCTCACCCCTCTTCCTCAATATAAATTATTTTCTTAGTTATCATCATCATTTCTTTAATCTATCTTCCTTTAACATCACAACACTTCCCTACCACATTTTAAGTACTATATTTTTCTAATCTAGTCTGTGTTATAATCATAAATATTTTGTAGTCATAGTCCCTGAGCAAATCTATTGCTCCTTCAGAAATATTTTCTTAATAAAAAAATCTCTTCCATTCATTTAGCATTTTAATAAAAAAATGTTCTCTGATATTTTCCATACCTTTGTAATACTGATAAACAGTCCCATCTTTACACATAACATACTCTTTAAGTTTTTCAGTATGTTCTTTATATATCCTCTCCACATTCCACTTAATCATACTATATTGTCTAATGTCCTTATAACTTTTCTTTCTATACTTTTTATTCACTCTTTCCCGTTGGATCCAATTACTTGTTCAAAAATCATATTTTGCTTCCTAACAGATTTTCTTAAAAATGGTAAAACATCTCATGTCCCCTGCATCATATATCTTTGTCTCTTTATTAAATTCTATATTTTTTTCTTAAATTGCCTTTTCTTTTTTAATATACAGTTTATCATTTTCTTTCATAAGTTCTGTCATTCATTCCATCACTTTTCATGCTTGTTCTTATTATTTGTATGTATAATTTTCCACTGCCACTTATGCTTTCTTACCTTTTTCATTATATACAATCTCCCACTCAGTCCATGTTTTATACATTGCTGTTACATGATGAATCCATAACTTCTTTTCTTCCTTAACATTTCATGTGTACCCCATTTCAGTTTTTTAAACATTTCTCTTGAATTAATGTCTTTATTCACATCTGTTCTTCACCACATTCCCTCATTGTCCACAAATATTGCTTTAATAATACCTGATTCCATTTCTGTTAAAGTTTCTGAAAAAATGCATAATCGCTTTCTGTTCTTATATTTGTCCTTAGATATGTAAACTCTCTTTTTTCCAATCTAAGTATGTCTCTTTCTAAATTAAGGCTTTCACTTTTTGAATGTCTTTAGTAACCTTCCCTTTATGTTTTGTTATATTGCAATTGAAATCTCCAAGCATAGTTTTGTTTATATTCATTATTACATATGTTTTTAGGTCTTCAAGAAAAGTCTTTCTTTTACTTTTGTATAAGCATAAACTACTATAATTCACATTGGCACCTCTTTAATTCTTATATCTACCACTAATGCATAAATTAATATAATTCACATTGGCACCTCTTTAATTCTTATATCTACCACTAATGCATAAATTAATATAATTCATATTGGCACCTCTTTAATTCTTATATCTACCACTAATGCATAAATTAATATAATTCACATTGGCACCTCTTTAATTCTTATATCTACCACTAATGCATAAATTAATATAATTCACATTGGCACATCTTTAATTCATATATCTATCACTAATGCATAAATTAATATAATTCACATTGGCACCTCTTTAATTCTTATATCTGCCACTAATGCATTAATTAATATAATTCACATTGGCACCTCTTTAATTCTTATATCTACCACTAATGCATAAATTAATATAATTCACATTGGTAACCTCTTTAATTCTTATATCTACCACTAATGCATAAATTAATATAATTCACATTGGCACCTCTTTAATTCTTATATCTACCACTAATATTCTTTCAATATTTACACTCTTATAATCTAGAATCTTAACATTTTCATTTTTGCATAGCACCACCACAGCTAAACGTCTCTCTAGTCCCAAATTCTATATACTTATCTTCCATAAACTTTCTAATTGCTACCTTTTTTCTTTTTTTAACAAACTTAATGTCCACCAAACATACAATATCTGCTTCCACTTTATCACTCCATTCAAATACAATTTATTTATTTATTTTACATTTGTTAACCGGGCTAGTCCAACTGGATACATGTCCATTTTCAGTGGAAGCCCGAGGAGAAAAGCTCCGCTATCTACTACATGGCAGGTATAAGAAAATAAGAATATACAGAATACGCAAGGCATTTAAACCCTTAAACAATAAATCTTCCAACATCATTCATTAGACTGTTAACATTTTAACATTTTAAAATGACCACTTTCCCTTTTTTCTTTCTTTTAAAAAACTGCTAACATTCAGATAAAAAATGCTACCTTTTTTTCTTTTTAATAAACCTAATGTCCACCAAGCATACTATATCTGCTTCTACTTTATCACTCCATTCAAATACAATAAATCTTCCAACATCATTCATTAGACTGTTAACATTTTAACATTTTAAAATTATCATTTTCCCTTTTTTCTTTCTTTTAAAAAAATTTTAATTTCATCATCCTGTCTTTTACCATTCATCTTATTGATGTTTTTTACCTGGAACTGTATCCATCCTCCACTACTTCCCTCCTCACTGTCATCACTTTTCTGGTTTTCCTCACTTTTCTCTTTGCCATCAGGGATAACTACTTTTTGTATAAACTCACCCTCCTCCACAAATGTATTTCATTTTCTTCTTCTAATTATTCATCCTCATCAATAACCTCCTGCCCATTCTCTGAAATAATTGTACTTTCTTCTTGATTTTGTTTAATGTATTTAATAGTCTGTTCTTCCACTATTCACTTTTTTTTCTTTACAGTCCATCCACAAATGTCCTTTCTTTTTACATTTATAATGATCCTTAACACAGTTTTTAATAGTTTGTTCAGTTTCCCCATATTGATAATATCTACTTTTATCCCATTAACTAAATGTCTTTTTATGCCCCCCCCCAAAAAAAAAAAACAAAAAAAAATAGTATTGGGTTAGCCCTGGTATCTTTTGTTCAATATTTATGACACTTAGAATATGCACAGTATTACTATTTTCAGCTTTGAGTAAGATGGTGCATTCTCATCCTTCAGTCCATACACCTCTTTTAGCAATAACTTTAATACATTCAAAAACACTTTGACATTTTTCTTTAAAAAATCTAATAGCTCTTTATCAATGTCTATTCTGAACTGAACAAATATCTTTATAAGTCTCTGTTTTATGCATTAAAATCAAAATTATTCCTTGGAAAAACGTTTGTCTTTAATTCACAACCCCTCAAGAAAAACCCTTATCTTTTTTCTCCAGTTTCAAAAATAGTCACAAAACATCTTTTTTCACCATCAAAATGAATGTCCTCATATCTGATGCCTTTACCTCTAAAAGCATAATAACTCAGACTTCAAATTGTTTAATGTTTTTTACTGTTAGATTAAATTCTTACCAAAATCTTTTTGTTTGAAGTATTTTTCTTCATTCACTTTCTCTTCTGTTGGTCATATTGGTCACAGTGTCATCATCAGCCTTTTTTATACCTATCTATTCTCTTTTCTCCTCTTTCACCTTCCATCTTGTTCTTGCATTGTAATCCTTGATTTTTTTGTCCATCGTAGCATCCCACAACAAGTTTCATCCATATGCTGGTTCCTCCAGCTGTATCATGTTATACAGTATCCCATCCTGCAACCCTCCCAGCTGAAGGATTGCCACCTCGACTTCTCCTTCCACCACATTCTCATCATTCTCCAAAATAAATTATTTTGAAATAAAACCTCAAAATCTATCATAAAATCCTTACATTCCTCGCTCATCTCACACTTGCCTTCCCCTTCAGCCTCCATGCTACTACTTGCATCACTTCTCCCAGCCACCATTGCACTAGGAACATAAGTTCCATGTTTTGTTGTCAGTAGAAAAATAGGAGGAGTTCCTCAGTGCCCTGCCCAAATTTCTCTTAGTCTATATGACTACTGTCTTGAGTCTGCCCTCTTAAAAGAGGTCACTGATCTAATTAAACTAACTTATTCAACAAACTGTAAGTAGATAGATAAACTGAAAGATGAAGTACTGTCAGCTCTGCAAAATAATCTGAGTATAAGGGGTTCTGCATCTTTTATTGTGCAAACATCTAGACACAAACCACCAAGAAGGAGTCTAAAACATATCAAGTACACTTAGATGGCTTCCAGTCTGCTTGGATAATTGCAGGTCTTCAGACTTTTTTTTATTTAGGATTCTATGAAGTTTCTAAAGAGTGATACATTTTGACAAAAACATGCCTAAGGTTCATTATATTTAACAATGAGTCCCATAAGAGATAAACAAAGGGGAATTAAGACTTATTTGTAACTGGAAGAAATTAATTTAGAAATTAACAAAACCTGACAAGTATTTCTGTATTACTGTGGAGACGTGATGGTCAAAAAAGTGAGTCAGTAGGAACAAATAAATTGACATTTACAGTTGTCCATAAACATGGACAGCCAATCACCAAGACTGTTGATCTGAGTAATAAATATCAAACAGAAAAGGTTCCAACACTTAACCTCATGGTATACAGCTGGTAACTTATTTTTGCTTTCAAACCTAGCACCTATGACTCTAACCACATAAGTTCTATCACATTTACAAGTCTGCCAATAATGTCTGTATGGAGAATAGTGTCAAAGCCTTGGCCATATCCAGCATAACCACCATCCACTTCTTTGCTGAATTTTATAAAAAAAGTAATGAAGGTAAAGAAGCAGGATTCTCCTTTGACAACACCAAATTTATGAGGGTCCAGGGTTAAAATATTTTCATTGTCCAGATTAATGATGTCTGACACAAAACAGCGCATAACTTCACATATAAGGCTAGTGAAACTGTGGGGAAAATTTAAATAAAAATACACTCACTGCATATCAGCAATTCTAGCAGTCGAATTATTCATTTTTATGAACTCACTTAAACAGATGTCCGCCTTTTAGTGATACCCTATAGATTTGTGAGTGCCAACTGCCTCTTTTGTGTTTATTTTTACTCACAGGCATCTTTAGATCCTTAATTGGGTCAGTAATTTGAAAAAAAATTGCCTCATTATTAAGGGCTTGGACAAGTGTTCCTTTAAAATTATGTACACAATCTAACCCTAAAAGAATAGGAGCTGTATTAAGGAGTCATAAACAAAGGTTTTGGGAATGGTGTGGGAGGACACCATACTGGAGCCAACTCTGTCATTGTTTAGGGCCCCATTTCATCTAAGGTCATTGTTTAAGGCCCCATTTCATGTAAGACCTATCCTGAGTACATGGCAGCTACAGTACCCTCTTCAATTCCTACTTCGACACCATAGCTAACCTAACCGCCACCTTTCCTACAGTTAACAGCACCACCACCAAGACAGCTGATGACCAAATCATACCAGAAAACAAGTCTACCCTTAACCCTAACCTACAGTTCTCCCCCATACCCTGCAGCACAATAAAAAAACTTTTACTTAAGCTAAAACCCTGTACTCTGGCCCCTGACAATCTACCCCCACACTTCCTGCAGCTAGTAGCAAACTCTATAGCTTATCCCATCAGCATACTCATTAACAGATCAATTAAAGAATCCCTTGTCCCAGACATCTGGAAAAAAGCATTCATTCTTCCCTTACACAAAGGAGGCACCAACACAGACACCACAAACTTTCGACCCATAGCAATTCTCTCACCCCTCTCTAAAATACTGGAAAAATGCATCCATGCCCAACTCCTCAACCACCTGCATGAAAATTTAATTTTATCACCCACTCAGCATGGCTTCAGACCAGGACCCAGCACCACTACCACTCTCCTATCCTTCCTTGATACAGTTAACCGGGCACGGGATTCTGGTAAAATAATTGCTTCACTTTTCCTTGAATCTCCAAAGCTTTTGATACCATTTCCCACACTATCCACCCTCCACATTTCTCCCCCTACCCTACAATAATACAACAGCTATCTCTCCAATAGGCAGCAATCCATCAAATGGCAACAGTCTTACTCTCCCTTCCTCAATACTTCCACAGGTGTACCCCAAGGCTCCATACTTGGTCCTATCTTATTTAGCATCTTTATTAACAACTTTCACACCACTCTCCCACAATGCTCAGTAATCCAGTATGCTGATGACTCTACAATAATATGCACTGCAAATTCCAGCTGTGAACTCCAGCAAATTACCCAGAATGCCCTCACATCTACTGAATCGTGGATGCTTAACAATCATCTTGCCCTAAATCCCAAAAAAACTAAACTAGTAATTTTTACTCCTAGGAAAACCATTCCATTTGATAAAAAAACTCTTCACTATACAAGCCCAAGACAATACCACTATAGAAGTTGTCCCACACACTAAATTACTAGGCATTATTATAGACAAAAATCTTAACTTTGACCTACACATAAACAATAACATCAAAAAAACACACCAAAAGCTTGGTATGCTCTACAGGCACCAACACTTTCTTAGCCTCTCTACTAGAGAAACCCTTGCAACTACCTTTTTATTAACCTCTCTCCTTTATGGTGCCCCTCTCCTCACTAATATCCAAAATTCTACAAAATCCAAACTTGCTATGTGTTATAACAGAATAGCAAAATTTGCCACCAAGGCCACATTCCCATCCCACCACTGTAAGTCACTGAAACAATTAGGGTGGCTGGAACTCCCCCACCATCTCTCATTCACCCAACTAACTACTGTGCACAAAATAATCTACAGACCCACAGACTGTCCTGCTCTCTCAACTCTACTTGCCAAATACCATTCCAGCAGGCATCTAAGATCTGAAATTCATATACTTCTAAAAGTAGATAAGCCCACCTTACCTGCTGGTCAACTCCTCTATGCCTTCACCATCTCCAAACTATGAACTTTCTATAAGAAACAAAGGCAGCACCACCACCTTAAAACAAATGCTGAAAAATCATTTCAACTCTTCCTGGCTATGTTCCTGCTCTATAACTAACCTCTTCACTCTCCTTATATGATTACTAAACTCCTATGTCTTCTGCTACTAGTGACTGATGATACTTTTTCCATATTTATTTTTATCTTCACTTGACACTGGTACAATAATACTGATCTCTGTTTATACCACTCTGATTGAATTCATTGAATTCTGCTGTAATGTATATTTTCTGTATATATTACTGTAATCAAACAAACTAAATTCCTGCTTTTATGTATATATTCTGTATATGTTACTATATTTACTATCTGTAACACTGTTTCTGCTTCTGTACTAATTAATGTTTATATTTTTTCTGTATGTCGTTGGAGCTTTTCTCCCCGGGCCTCCACTGAAAATGGGCTCTTTTAGGCCCAGTGGACTTATCCCGGTAAACAAATGCAATAAATAAATAAATATTTCAATATGGTGTGTGTTAAAAGAGTCTACATTCAGCCAGAAATCTTACAATGAAATTCAAAGCATCAGGGCAACCTAATGCGAAACTCAGCATTACCAGTTAGGCTTTCTGAATCATACAATAAAGCTGGCTGTGATAATAAATACAAATAGCCTGTGCTGAGTGGCAAGTTGTTTTGTACTTTGTACTCACCATTTCACTATTAGTGACTCTTAGCCCTGGTGTTTGCACATCCAGCCTTGTACAAACAGGATTAATGCAAATTATTAAGGATGGTCAGTACCATCTTACTGATGTTTGTTAATGCTAACCATATCCCTGCCCCTAAACCTAACCTTATACTTTACCTTCAAATGCCCATAACACTACAGACGATACACATTACAAACACCTGCACACGTGACCATCAAACATATCAGTCCCCTTCGGCCACCCTTAGTGTAACCCTAACCCCCAAACACTTGCACATAAACCTTTTCTCCCCTAATTCTGATACTTATTTAATCTGAAAATTTCAGCATTAAAGCCCAAACCCACATATAAGTAACCAGAAGCACTTTATAAAAGACTGCTTTCAATGAATTTCTCAAGCATTTCTCTGTCAATGAACTGACTCAAAGAATGAATCATACCCTTTAGGCTATTTATATATATATATATATATATATATATATATATATATATATATATATTTTTTTTTTAAATATGACTCTGAATCACACTTGTATGTGCCAGCATTCATAGTGAAACAATTTCAGTTTTGTGCTCTGAGCAGTAACATTGTGTAGAAATATTTTCAAAATGTAGACATTTAGAAAATTGATCTTCAAAGGATATGAAGTTTTGTAGAAAAGGTTATTAGTGCATTTTAACTTCATTAAGTCTGCTGTCTAAGAATTTTAGGTTTGTCTTATAAGAACAGAACTGATTCTTTTCAGTTTTGGTAAAATCTAAAGCACCTCCTCTAATGATAAAGTACTTTATTTACTGAAAATAGCTTGCGGTACTGAAATAACAGAGATATTTATAAATATTGAATTGTGACATTTTTGAGCAACATGGATCACATCTGATGTCCTGTGTAATTATTGCCTGGTGCTGTTAACATATTTTGCTTATCCACTCGCAGCTTGAATAGGGAAACTGTAATGATGCATGTGCCTCTGTAAACCTCATGTAAGTTGTTTATCATTGTAGCTTCCAGTTTCCATACTGGCTGCTCAGAATGCAGAGCATAAAGATAAAAAAAATCTCTACTGCCCAGCAGTTAAGGCTTTCTACAGCCGTCTTCATAACACAGCAGTCAGTCAGTTCCTCCTGGCAACACAAACGGATTATGCAACACCAACTGACTCTAATGAGTCACCTTGGCAACTGGTCAGGTAATAAGCAAACTACATTAGACGTTAAATTGGCAGCTTTGTCCTATTAAACTAAAAACCTGATGTGCAATGGATTTTCAGGTGCCTGTGGTAAATCTGTCGAAGTCTGGCATACAGAGTTACTAGCATATTTTCCACAGGTGAAAATTAAACCATATATTGTTTTGCAGGCATATGCAACATTCATTGTATTTAATAATATGGGAATTACAATGTTTTGTAGGAAGAAGAGATCCAGACTTAGATTTGTTTTAAACAGTGTCCCCTAATTTGTATTGAAACACTGCTAGTGTTCATTTTATTTTCAAAAATGACAAGTCGTCCACTGCCTTGTACTGTTTATGTTAATTTCTCCTGCACGTGATAAGAGAAGTTCAAAATTTCACATAGAGGCTATACCTTACTTTGATCATCTTTAATATGCTGGTCTTTATCTTTCCCTCTCTACCGCAGTACTTTATTGTTCACACATTCACTATTATCTCATGTCATCAATGGTATTCTTGTTGGCTTGCATACTTAATACTAGCTATATAGATTTTATCTATTTAATTGTATTGCCTATTCTGTAATGTGCTCTGTACCATTGCTACTTGATTTCTGTATTTTGATTCTGTAGCTTTATCATGGTTGCTTTTGGAGCTTTTATCCGCGGGCCTCTACTGAAAACAGGCTTACCCTGGCCCAGTAGACATCCAAGTAAACAAATGCAAATAAATTAATAAATAATAAATTATTCAGCTGATATTTAATTAGCAAATAAAATTCAATGGAAGACCCGACCTGAAACTGAAGGATATTTTTTAGATAAAAAAAATAAAAATAATATATATAAAAAAAATAATAATAATAACACAAATGGTTAGCAAGCTCCTAAATCCTGGACAAAAGAACTTGCTAGCAATATCTCAGGGTATGAGATTTGTGAACTAATGTGCTTGCAGTTTTTTATAACTTTCATACAGTTATTGTAACATGAGCATATGCTGTAATATCAGCATGTACAAGCATCAGAACAGTGGTGTTTAATGCCAGTACATTAAAAACATACTTGCCAAGAAATCCTGTAGTTTGTGTTTGGCGTTGGAGGTGAAGAGAGGAATTTGATTATATTTTTTCTTTTTGTGGTGGGATGTCTGGCATATTCCATTGCGAGGTAATTTTGTGATCACAGAATGGATAATTTTTTACTAGGAAGTAAAATGGATGCAGCCCTACCAACAAAAACAATATGCAGATCAGATCCACTTCACCAAAAGTCTAAAGTTCAATATTTTATTTTTTCTTTCTTAAGACTTTTTTTATAAAATAAATATTTGATGACTTTTCTTCAGATGACTTGTTGCCAACTGATGCAAATATATTCCATCAATGTGTGCAAAATGCTGGCTTAGCATAACAAGGAAAACTACATGGAACCGATTCAACTAACAGCCAAATAAATGAAAAAATATTAATGCTCATAATAAATACCTACTCTGTGCTCTCCATCAGTTTCTCTACTTAGTTTAAATAACATACATATGTTTTTAAAGAAAAAAAATATATAGCACTTCATTTCCCTCCTCACATGAATGAGTATGATGAGTTTCATAGCTACATACCCTGTTGATGTTATACTGCACTCAAAAAGTCCATTCCATGTGTGTAGATATTCTAATTCTTCCTTTTATCCTTCTGTGCTTTTAACACAAAATTTTACCCTATTTATATTCATACTAGTTCCCTTTCTCCCATGGCATTTGAGAGACGAGTTTCCCAAAATGACACTTCAAATAAGGTCTTGTCCAACTTATACAAAAAAGACTAGCTACACTTCTTCCTTTTTTGATGCTGTTTCATAAGCTTATGTCTATTTTAAAATGGTTTCATAATGCTTTCCCATTATTGTTTTATTGCATTTAGGCTTAAGACAGGGCTTTCCTGGGTCCCTTAAATTTTTCCTTTCTGTTACCTTTCTAAGTGACCCATGCTTTATACAGTGGCTATATGTCATCACAAAGCTATCATATTAAGCCTGACATGCTTTTCATTAATGCTGGTTTAGTTTCCTGGTAACTAAGTAATGGAAATTTTAATTATTTTTAATTGTGCTCTCCCCTAACAAAAGCTGCGTTGGTACAGCGGTAGCGTTGTTGCCTCACAGCAAGAGGTTTTCCTGTTTGATTCTCAGTTGGAGCGCCTTCTGTGTGGAGTCTGCATGTCCTCCCCGCGGTCAAGTGGCATTCGAAAGACATGCATAAATGGGCGTGCCTTCGTTGAAGGGTGGGCATCGGGTTGGCAACTCAGCACCATAAAAAAAAGTACTGCCAATCATTAGTGGGCCGGAGTTCCGCTGTGGCGACCCCTAACCGGGAAAAGCCGAAAAGAACAACAACTGTTGTCTAACAATATTTATTTCATGTAGTCTTAAAAAGAAAGAAAATTGTTGGCAAGTACTAGTTACTTACCATCTTACCTGTTGATCCTCCATGCATACAGTAATTATTGACACTGTACATGCCTGGCCCATCAGTGTCAACTTCTGGTTAAGGCATTTGGCAGGGGTACAATCTGCTACTGCTGGATATATAAAATAAAGAAAACCATAGTTTGAAAATTAAAATGGAAAGTTTTCTCAACATCTTCTCATTGTAATTCACAACTGACCTACACATGGGCAAATAGCAGCTTTGTTTAATGCCATTTTTTCAGAGTAGAGGTACTGAATATTGCCAGCCTTCTGGTTTCTGGTAATACGTTGCCAAAAAAAAGGAAAGGAAAGGAAAAGAAAACAAGTATCATTATTTTCTGTATGCTCCCTGCCTTGCATCTTATTCAGGTTTTTAACAAAATCTCAAATGGAAAATGAGAGTCAGAGAAACCCTGTGATAGTCACGGAGGCTAAGCAGTGATAGGGTAGCTAGATTTAACTCATAAATAAAGACAGATGATCTTTTTTTTTAATTTACTGTATTCTCCTCACCCATTCTTTGCATAGTCCCAGATATCCATCCACCCACCTGTGCAGTACATCCATACCAAGCTCATTTTTGACTTTCCTAAGAGGTGATCCCAAACACAGCCATTGACTAGATGTTCCTTCTTTTATCATATCTTCTCAGTAAAAAGATCCTCTTGGTGATTAAGTTAATGTCTAGGAAAATAAATTTCACTTTTGGGTTAGGCAGAATGGACAGCCACGAGCAGCAATCCCTGCAGGCAGTGTTAAGTTCCTTACCATTTGTAGCACGTATTAAACATACTGTTGCAGATAGATGCCATGAATGCTAGTATGTATGACACCATTTTAATAAACTTCAGAATAATTTGAAGTGCTGCCTTGTACTGTATAAATATAGGCCACCAGCCTCCGGCAGCAGAAGTCATATGGACAGGTTTGAATACTGTCTGCTCCCTCAGAAGCTCAGGATAAGAGAAGAGTGTGGGCCTGTCTACATGACCCTGCTGGTATTATCAGTGGCCTTTGTACCAACTGAGTGAAATCAGGAATGCTTTTCTTTGTTTTGGAATTCTGTCATTGTCTTCCATTCTCTTGCCCCATCAAATGTATGGTTCCATTCTCGGCATCTTCAGTAATGTGCAGTGCTGCATACCATACTGACAAATCCTTAAATAAAGAACAATCTGAGCAAATGAAAATGGACTGTCTTAGTCTTCTACACTCCCATCCAGTTTTAGATGTACACTGATCCATATGCACTCACCCAAGCTTACTATCAAGTTGTACACGACCATCTTTTTGGTTTTCTCAAATAGCAGATGTGTGATTCAGATTCAAGCATAAACTAAGAAATGTCCTTACAACACAGCTCCATAGTTCTGCTGGTTCACAATTTTTCAATTGGACGTTGCCTTTTTATGCATTGGTGGACTACATTTTACATGATTTGCACTGTAAATCCTTTGCTAACTAATTCATTACAAAAATACTCCTGGTCATAAATGCACGCTCACATTTTGTGGCAGAATCCGCAAATGGCAGTACAATATTGCATGATGTGGGACACTAAGAGGACTATTTTGAAAATATGTTCAGAAATTAGTGAAAATTTCCCAAGTTACAACCCTGAATTAAATTGTACAAATACTTGTCCATTATTTTCCAGCTTCCAAAATTTTACCTTGTAACTTAAAAACATTATCACTGCCTTATATCATATCAAGAGTGTGAGAGCTCTCAGTTGTTGGACCTTGCCCAATATTATTTCTTCTGTCTAAAATAAGATACTGTGGATTCTATGCAAATCTACTTTTACAACATATGCTTAACAAGTTCAATATCAATTTTCCTTGATGAATAATCTTTCAGTGCATGTTAATAAAATATAAAATGCAGTTTTTGGTGGAGTAGAATTATGAAGGCCAGTTTATGGCCTAGTACCCCAATTTGATTAGAGGCTCACATGCTTGACAGCTGGCAGGGGAGGATAGACTTACCCATCCTGGAGTTGGGGGCAGGGCAGAATAATATGTCTGCAGCCACAGAGCCTTAGAGGAGGAGCAGCACTGCACTGTATGTCCAGGGGGGGTGGGCATTTGGCAAACCAAACCATGGCCTGGTGGTTGCCTTATCTAATGAGTGTTTTAGAGCATGCAGTTGCAGGGTGAGAAGGTTTGGGCTCCCTTCAGTGGTGCTGGTAGCTTCTTCTTCTCCCTTACTGGGGAGATGAGGTTGGGCCATACAAATTCCTTCATTTCCAGGATACTTAAACAACATAAACAAAAGTCATGGTTGCCCATATGATGACTACTCTGGATGGCAGCCATGCAAACATACTCTACTAGAGTAATTTTTTTATTAAAACAGACTGAATAAATCAAGTCTAATTACTGTGGGATGATAGTAATCAGACATTGCAGCTGCAAAAATGCAGATGAAAAAAACACACAATAAACACTGAAGCTATAAGGATGAATTTTACTCAGGAAAAATAGTGCTAGATTTATGTCCAAAAGTTAAAAACACTGCTGTAAAATTCTCCACAATTATAAATGTTTTGCATGAGCTCGTATAATAGAGAAAATACCCCTGCATCCAGAAGCTCAGTTAGGGTGGGATAAATGGGGCAGCCTTTACAGATGCAAGATGTCAGAGGGCACAATTAGCATATCATTTTTTTTTTAGTTCTATGCTCATCACATAAAAATGAGCGCATGAGCAGTGAGGGAGGGCTTCCGACTGTGTGCTCCTTCTTAAGAGGAGTTATTTTTACACTCTCATGTAGACTGTGCAGTTGCTAGGGATCTGGCACTAAATAAGGAGTGTCAGATCAGAGAGCAGATGTTTTTTATTTTCTCATGCAGAGCATAAGGGGGTAAGACTTTACGGCTGGAGAATGGACTATATATATATATATATATATATATATATATATATATATATATATATATATATATATATATTTCGTTTAAACAAAAGGACATTTAAATGAATCCAACTTACCCGAGCTGAATTCACCGAAACCTCTTCATAACATATGCATTGACTGCCAAATTCATTTCCCTATGAAAGGAACCACTTGGTCACCATGGTAATGAACCAAGACGGAGGAAAACTAAACCCACCCCCCCTGCCTAAATATAGCAACCCCGAGACTGTACTAAATGGCAGAGAGAGCACAGTTCACTATGGTGGTTTCTTTCCCAGGGAAAGGAATTCGGCAGTCCGTGCGTTTATTATGAGGAGGGAAAAGGTTTTGGTGGAATCAGCTCGGCTAAGTTGGATTTGTTTAAACGTACTTTTGTTCAAACAAAGTAGATTCATATATATATATTTGCTGCTTAAACTACCACTGAGGGGGATCATCTCATTTAGTAATTATAACAAACTCTTAGACTAAAATGTTATGAGTTTTGTTGACTTATATTTTTATTAACAAATTCTGTAAACCCAATAAAGTTGTAACAATATAATATGAATTACTAAACCGTTTGCAGACCATTTATATAAGCTAAGGCAAAAGCAGGTAGTGGTTAGTCAATGATAATTAATTACTAAGGGAAACATAAAGCAACATACCTTTGGTCTTAATTACTATAGACTAGACATAAATCAACATAACTTTGCCAAGTCTGTGTACTACCTAAATACCCTGCAAGAAGTTTGTTCCAGCGACATCATTATTAGCCATTAGGGTTTTATTTCTAAACTCACTGATCTGTATTACTTTCCCAAATTAATTTCTGAGAGCCCCTGTCTTTTTTAATGAATATTGTTTTCCATTCCTTAGCTAAAACAGATTTTAGGACTAATCATAATACCATTGTTCCTCCTTATTCCATCCCCCTCAGTACCACGTACACAGATAACCAGTTTACTAAAGAGTCTTTTGAAGTATGTCTCTCATTGCTTCCATATTCCCTGAGTTCTTTGGCTTTTCTAAAACACGTTTCATTCCCTTTAAACATTCTCCCTTTCTCCAACATATAAAATGATTTCATCTACCTTTTTTTAAATATCATTTTAGGTATAAGGTACCAAATATACAGTACCCTTATTTTCTGGTCAGATATTTAAATCCATTTCCTAAGGGATGATGTACTTCTCAAAACCTGTTGCTGCTGTTGAATGCATATCCAAATATTTCCCTATTTTCTATCTGATTTGCAACTGTCTATGGATTATACGGTGTGTCCTTCCCCTCACCCCTATAGCTAATTCCTCCTTTCGGTTTAAGAATAATTTCCATGATGCATGTTTTCTTCTGTGGAAATGCCCTTTTTTCATATTTTCCATACGTATGACTTGAATTTGTTTATAAGTCAACCTGTGGTTGTATGGTATGCCAAATTTATTGATTAGCCCATGATTTCCTGTTCCCAGCTGGTGATTGCTGAGTAGAGGCTTGGTTCGGACAGCAGCACTGTTTTCTGCTATCTTTTGTCACTGTTTGAATATTTTTTGTGGATATATTACATTTTGGAATAAAACAACGATGGATTATCATGGATTATTGTGGAACATTGTGGATTTATGCTGAATTAAGCATTTTTCATAGCATAGAGTTTATAGTGCTGGATTACATGTGGAGTGTTTGCACTGTTTCTGGGGCATGCACCATAACTGTTGGAAGTATATATATATATATATATATATATATATATATATATATATATATATATATATATATATATATATATATATATATATATATATATATATATATATATGGGTTTACTTTGTTTCATTGAATCTCATTTCACTGAATTTCATTTCACCCCGACCACTTCGCTGAAAACACAAATTACTGAACACTCATTTCACTGAACAGCAGTTAGTATATATGGCACTGTGTAGAGTACTGTAAGGCAGGTAAAAGGTATATGCCCCTTTCCCCACTGTAGTGCGATCCTGGAGTTAGTAGATATAGTTGGGGGGGGGGCACAGCTCCCTTCCTTGTTTGCTTTATATTGTACTTTACCAAAAACTTCAAAACAATACTTTTTAAACAATAGACATGCATAGTTACAACACCAATGATTAATTCTCTCCAGAAGACAGTATGTACTCAAACTAAGTAGGGGGCTATGCCTCCCACTTCCCCCAGTTGTTGGATATGTCTGGAGAGATGCATGATAAACGGGGCATTATATTCAATGACTGGCCTAACAAAGGCTTAGTAAATGGGGACAATGACATCCCTAGGTCTAGCTACAATTCTTTTGTTTATAAGCTATGCAATATAGGACTTTCTTACAATAGAGACATGTAGGTCAAACATTAGTTCATTATCCATATAAGTACCCAAATCCTGAACATCTGGGTCAACTCTTAGGGAACTACCACACTAACAATACGCCCTAGGATAGATGACTTCCCAAAGGATATAATACCGTTTTGCATTTAGTTTCAGAGCACAATTTTGACACTATTTATTTATTTGAAATAAACCTTCCTGCATAATAACTAAGGCATTTAGGGATTCAATAACTTATCCTAGCTTGCAGTCATCTGCAGACTTAGTCATCCAGAGCCCTTTGGTATTAGCTTTTACTTCAGAAAAGTAGATGCCAAACAGGAGAGGTCCCAGCACATAACCCGGAGGACTCCACTGGTGACTTGTCTTGTTTGTGGAGGTAACCTCCCCTGTTTTGATCATCTGTGACCTAGCTCTGAGCCAATTGATAATCCAGTGGGTGATATAGGGGTTTATACCCAGTTTATTTAGATTTTCTGCTATGCCTAAGTGGGGAATTGTGTGAAAAGTTTTGGCCAGTTCGTGGCATGCAGTGTGTACCATTTTGCCTTCATCTATTGCTTAGGTGACCTTTTCAAGAAAATCCACCAGGATGAGTAAGCATGACCTGCTGTTGATGAATCCAAACAGTTGTAGTGTTCAGAGGTTCCCTATATCCTGAATGATTAATTCCATGATAAGTGATTCCATGGCTTTGCATATGATGCTGGTCACATTCATTGGTCTGCAATTGTCTGGATCTGTGGAAGATCCTCCCTTATGAACGGGAATGACTGTAGCCATTCTCTATTTACTTGGTACAAAACCTGTATGGAGGCTGAGATTGAACAGTGTTGTCAGGGGTTTGGCTAAATTGTGCTTCGTGCTATTTAAGATGCATCCAGGGATATTGTCAGGACCCGTCAAAGCAGTATTTTAGCTTTTGATATCACTTTTAGGACTTGGTCTTGTGTGAGAACTAGAGCTGAGAAGTTTCAAGTATATCTTGAGGGACAAATGTAAGAGAGAGATGGGTAAAGTTAGAGATAAAATTATTGGCCAGTAGGATAGCTATATATTCAACCTCAGTGTAGGTAACATCATTCACAATGAGCTCAGTGCATTGCTGCATTGTGCATTTTAGATTAAGAGCATAAATAAAAATTGTCTTGTGACTGTCTTTGGCTTTGGTAGATATTTTAGCTTCAAATGTCTTTGGTGGATTTTATTAACTTTCTAATTTGTTTGTTTACTTCAGTGACAAGACCTCTAACATTCTGGGAATTATGCTACTTACTTTTGTATAAAATTATTTTCCTTTTATCATAAAGATTGTTGATATTATGGTTCCACCATGTTGATTTTTTTCTGGGGTTTGCTCTGTACTTTTTTCTATGGGGTGCAGCTGCATCTATGCAGTTTACATGCTGGTACAGTGTGGTGGAAAACATTTCTGCATATTCAATGGAGTTAACTGGGTTTCGTGGGGATTTGAAACTTGCCAGTGTTTTACTTATGAGCCTTGGGTGGAGGGATTTCTGGTTTCATTTTATTTCAAAGGAGACTGCTTTATGGTCAGACCTAACACGTGATGAAGACATTCAAGGGATAGTCCAAGATGCTCTCATATTACTAAGGACAAGACTGTACTAAACCTGACTAACCTACATGCTCTCACTACTTGTTTCAACCCCACCTTATATGCTCTAGCTACCTGTTTCTACCTCATTGTCTCAGCTCAGTAACATTCTCATCAGAATTCAACTACCATTCTACCTCTACTACCTAGCCTTACCTATTAGTATACTCTCATAAAAGTTCCAATCTTCACGATTAGAATTTTCTTACTCAACTTCTATTCCAGTCTTACTTTCCTTTTTTCCCCTTCTTATATCTACAATTATATTATGTGTTTTACTGTCAATCTTTCTGAACAGTTAAAATGCAGCCTCATGATAAAGTGTATTATGTTTAGTCAATATTTTGTGTTATATACTCTATATACCTGCAACCACTTTTTAGCTAATACTGCTTTAATTATTATTAATGTAGTCAATCTCATGTATGTACTTCTGTAGATATGTACTGTAATTGAAGTTTGGAGCTTATCTCCCCGGGCCTCTACTGAAAATAGACATATATCCAGCTAGACTAGCCCGGTCAACAAATGTAAAATAAATAAATAAATAAAGATCCAAGATGTCATTTGACCAAGGGGGGTATTCTGACTGATTGTTCCAGGGCACTTGCATAGACATAGTCCAGGAATCTCTGCGCTTGTGCTGTAGTGGTGGTGTAGGTTTCCCAGTCTATAAAACCAAGGAAAATAAGTACCACAGATGAAGGAAAATAGTCAGCTCAATGATAGAATTCCAAAGCTGGTTTAATAGTTAATTCAAACACATTAAACCAGCTTTGGAATTCTATCATTGAGCCAACTATTTTCCTTCATCTCTGGTACTTATTTTGCTTGGTTTTGGAGTTGTCGGTGTCTAAGCAACTGTTCCAGTGTTATTTTTGGCTATTTCCCAGTCTATAGTTTGATGGTTTAGATCACCTAGGAAAAATAGTATTTGGTTTAATACTAAGTGATTCTAGTTCCTGTAGATAGGTGTTGTGACTTTCATTTGTCATAGAGGATCTACAGAGTTCTATAGCTAGTTAATATATGGTATGGGAAGTTGGGAATTGAAGAAACTCTAATGCAGCCTGCTGCTTTACCTGTCTTGATATGAGTCTCTTCTGAATGTAAATTGATACACCTATACCTTTTTTTCCACTCTTATGCATGTGGATGGCATTATAGCCCTGCACAGCAACAGTATACTGTCCACTATTGTAAGCCGCGTCTCGGTCACTGCACAGACATCAATGTCTTCCAGGGTGAGAAGGGGTTTAGGGAATGGAGCTTCTTGTTCAGGCTCCTAGAATTGATCAGTAGCACCTTCATATTTTTCTTTACTTGTTTTGTTGTGTTGCTAAGTTTATCAGATAGACATTGCATAAAATAGGTACTATGGGGATGAGCAATGTCTTTGCCAATAATAAAACCCTAAAGGGGACAGATACAGGCCATACCTGGTGAAGCAGTGTGGTCTGTTGATCATATTCTCCCAGTGTAAGAAATATTGTACCCCTTTGAATGCCATGTACCCATAATGGGAATAACTGGACTGGGATTATACCATAGTTTACTTGGGGGGATCCATGCATGGGATAAAGTATTTAGCTGAATCTGTCCATTAGTAATACAGGGGCAGTCCTAGGGTAAATTTGCTTAAAAATGGACAAAGAAGAACTTGTTTTATGTGGATGAGGAGGCCTGTTTCATAGCAGTGGTATCCTCTTCAAAATATTCCCATCCCTCCAAACCACTGATCTTACAGAAGATGTTTAGATCCCTGTAGTGAGTATTTCTGATGTGTAGTAAATTAATCAGTAATAGTTTGAAGGATGCCTTTTATGTCAGACACAGGTCAGCTCCTAGCAGTCTGTAGGATACTGAGTATAGTAGCAGGGCTTTGTGTTGGTCCATGTAGGACATGCTATAAGACCTTGTATCATTTCTGTAAGGTTTCTCTGTGGGCATTCAGTTGTTGCATGTGTCTGGACAGATAAATACCAAAGTGAAGATTATATTCAGTAACTGGCCTAAAGACAGCTAAGTAAAGGAGTCAATGACATCACTAGATCTAGACATGATCCCTTTGTATATAACCTGTGCAAAATAGAATGACTTTTTCAACAATAGAAACATGTTGATCAAAAGTTAGGTCACTGTCCACATAAGTTCCCAAATCTTGAACAACTGAGTCATCTCCTAGGGGTATATTGTCAATGCGGTAGTTCTGTGGCATATATGACTTAACAAAAGATATAATAATGCATTGCTTGGTATTTAGATCCAGGCCATGATTATGACACCAGTTATTTGTTTGAGACTGACCTTCCTGCATAACGTAGCTATCAACCTCTTGGCACAAAAAAAGATAATGGTGGACAAAGCCCCAAAAATTGGGACCAATTTAAAATTTTTCTACTATAAACCTAAAAAGTTTCTTTTATAACAATAACAGGCCTTGTGTTACCATGCATTTTCTTTAGGATATGAAGTCTGAAACTCAAATGTCTGTCATTATTTAGTGAATTCAGTCCTCACTGATTTGCCACAAACATCCACAAAATTGCAAATTTTATGAGAAACAGACCAAAAACACAAGTCAAAACTTTGTACAGTTGAGAGGTACGCTGCAGGATAGCTAAGTCATTAGGGGATTGAATGAGTGCTCCTAGCATGCAGACATCTACAAACTTAGTTAGCCAGAGCACCTTGGGGGAATCCAGTGGTGACAGGTCTCTTGCAGAGGTAACTTCCACTAGTTTGATTTCCTGCATCCCATCTTTGAGCCAGTTCGCTATCCAGCAATTGACATAGGAGTTTATTCAGCTTTTCTGCTGTTCCTGCATGGGGAATTGTCAAATGCTTTGGCCATTTTGAGGTATGCACTGTGTATCATTATCTGCTATGCCCTCTCTACACGTAGCCAGGGTGAGATGAAGGAGGCAGCCACCTAGGGTGCAAGCATCATTTCCTCACTGTAGTGAGATCTTTTTTATTAGGTTTTAAAGTTTCAAAAACTTTGATGTTATGTCTCTGTTGTTTGTTTGATGTTTTTTTGATTTTTTTGCTTCAAAGTAGATCATATATATATATATTTTTTTTATTTAAATACACAATGCTCCAATTAATACAGTACAGTTTACAGTACTTAGAATATTAAAGTCAGAAAAAGGATTACAGAAAAAATTTGTTAACAGGAAAAATAAACAGAAACAAGGCAAAGAGTATGCACAAAATTTTTGGTCCAAAGTTTATACAGAGAAATAACAATATATTTATATAGGAATTAATCCTATATATATATATATATATATATATATATATAAATATATATATATATATATATGTGTTCTATACTGGGGTCCAACGATGCTACCTGAGCCAGGGTCTATATTAAAATGTTGACAGGGCAAAAGAGCAAATGCCCTTACAGTGACACATCTTAAGTGAATCCACTAAATCTCGAATGGCCATAACAGCAATTTTTTTTTCCCAGGGAAAAAATTGCTGGGCCAACAAAAAAAAAAAGTGACAGAGAAAATAACCCCCACACACACACACACACACACACACACACACACACACACTTAAATATACCAACTCTGAGATCGCACTTCAGTGGAGGAAACTGAAAATTGCCAAAAGTGGCCCAGTGATTTTTTTCCCTGGGAAAAAAATAGCTATTCTGGCCATTCAAGATTTACTTGTTCCGCTTAAGATGTGCCCACATAAGGGCATTCGCTCTTTTGCCCTGTTGATATTCTAATGTAGACCCTCTGAGCCAGTACATCTTGGCCAGATCATCACTGAAAATGTTCAGTAAACCAGCTAACTAACCTGGTTGACAAATGACAAATAATAAATAAATAAAGGATGGACAGCAGTTTGAATGTTATCTCTACTTTCAGTTCTGTCACAGAGACTGAAGATTTGCAAACCATTAACTGTAAATAAGCACTGGGAAGCCAATTTTCTGTCTTTAACATAAGAGACTAGAAGCATCCTAATGTTATACATAGTTCTACCAGTGGCAAAAGTGTTAGCTCACCAGTACCATAAACTATTGCACTAACTGGAATAGCTGTCAAATACATGTGCTGCCACATGCGTGCAGACCTAGTTGAAAAATACTGGTTAACAGAGCCCATAGTCGAACAAACACAATCAGGGAAGATTTGAGTTGAACTATATATCTCAGAAAATACTAGGAAAAACTGATGTATAGATGAATTATTCAATAAAGTAAATGAAATCCATCAGGAAGAGGTCAGTTACACCGTGATCTACTTAAAAATAAGAACGATAGGTTGCCACAGCAAAACCCACATATCAGAACTTAGTGAAGTATAAAACAAGACACTGAATGCATGGCAGAGCAGGTAGCGGGTGACAAAAAGCAGGAGGAAAAACAGACCCCCAGGAAAAGTTAGAAACTATATATATATATATATATATATATATATATATAGATATATATATATATGCGAGTGTGTGTGTATATGTATGTATAGATAGATAGCTGTCGAGAAAGGATTGGGAGAAGGCAAGAATAAGAAAAGAAAGAAACTTTTGCTCTGGATCAGGTAAGCAATGAAAGAGAATAAAAGGACATTCAATGGATGCAAAGCTATGGGGATGAGAATGGGGATGGGAACAGAAGTAAAATGATACCATGAGAAAAATGAAAATGTGAACTTGGGAAATTCATGGATGACGAGGGAACTGGAAGACGGAATTAAAAAAGTATACAAAGGCTTCTTTAGCTAAGCAGCAGAAAATGAAAGAAGTGCAGCAGAACTCAACAGGTAAGCATATATGAGAGGGATATTCCAGAGGATAGGACAAACACAGGCTTTCAGTAATTCTTCATGCTTGTTTTCAACACAGAAAAGGAAGTCAGATTGCTAGATTTAACAGACCGTGACAAGAAGGGTAGAGTGCCTGCAAACTGAAGCACTGACACTTGGAAGGTTTGACGGAAAATCATGAAGCTGAGAATTGCCAGAGCAGAAGGACCAAATGGGATTCAGTAAAGTATTTAAGAAAAGCTAGAAGCAGTCCTCGTAAATCCTATGTGATAAGTATTTTGTAGGACACTGACTAGTGAATAAATCCTAGAGGACTGCAGAAACACAATGGTAAGGCTGCTTCAGAAAAGAGGTAAACAAAAAGAGGTAAAAAATACTGGGTGGCCATCTTGAATTAAGTGGTGGGAAAGTTATGTCAACACCTGGGGAAGAATGGATGCTAGGCCACAAGTCAACATAGATTCCTAAGATAATGAACATGTTAGATATACATGATTCTGTGAGTGGATTACCACAGAAGTAGAGAATAATTAACACTGTTGATGCAGTTTTACTTAACTTCAGCATATTATTTTACATTATACCACAGAAAAGCCAAGTAACCAAACTTAGCAGGCTGTGAGTGGGTAAATGCTTAATAAAGTAACCCAAAGACAGGACACGGTGCAGTATTTATGCGGCTTCTCTAAGTATAGAGAGGTAACTAGTGGTGTAGCAGAGAGAGAGCTCTGTTATATAATTTGTCTCAAACCTGACAATAAATACTAAACTGAGAGTCAATGTCTTAGTGTGTGACATCAAAAGAGGGGGTAGGTAAGGATGGAGGGTCAAACCTGTCAAGGGTTCTGAAAACACTGGAAGAGTAAAAGTGACAGGTGAGATGTAATGCCTACCAAAATGTAAGGTACTGCATTTTATTCACAAAAGAGCATGGAAGGAGTACACAATTGGGGGAGTGATTATCTACAGTACTGGGAGCAGTGTATGGCCACATGCAAAATGGAAAAGTGGTGGCCAGGAATACTAGAATGTCAGGATAAAGAGCAGGAAGGATATTGAGTCACTTTGTCAAGCCCTCTACTGAAACTGCAGCTGTACTGAATGTGATTCTGTAATCAGTACAGACATAAGGAAATGCTACCCTTAGTGTGAGTACAGGTAAAAGCAATGAGGTCACTAAGGGGGGTGGCGGGAGGAAGTGATGTGAAAGAAAGGAGAGACCTTAGGCTATATTTGGAGGAACACAGGAAACATAACAGATGTACATAATATGATTAAAGGAGACATTGAGGGAATAAAGCTAAAGAGGAACTATTAGAAGCTGGAAAGTACATCCTCTATAAAGAGAACTAGTTTAACTTTAACTCAGTCATTACATAGAATGAAATGCAAGAATGGGTGCCAAAAACAAGAACAACAGATTCATACAATATGCAAGAGATGTCTGCTGGGTGAACATGAGGCAAGAAGTAGCAGCAGGATTGGCAAGCGTTCATCCATAGTGTGATGACATGTGAATGTACCACGTTCACCCTGAGAACATCTGCTGGGTATCATCTGATTTCATGACAGCTCAGTGGAGCGATTGTGCACTTTAATTCATTGACACTCATTTCCATTACAAATCACAAAATTTACATAAGTGGCATAAGTTTTTTTTTTTTTTGGGGGGGGGGATTGTGAAGAAACTGGTGATGCTCAATGTCACAGAAAAGACAAATTCTCTGCTACCACTCACAGAGTGCTATACAGATAAAATAATCCTGGAAAGGATGCCAGTCACTTGCAGAACACTCACACACACACACACACACACACACACACACACACACACACACACACACACACACACACACACACACACACACACACACACACGCACACACACACACACGCGTGCACACACACACACACGCACAAATGCACACACACACACACAAACCTATATACAATTAGAAGAGTACCAGTTAGCATATCTTTGCAATATGGAAAAAGAAAGCTGTCCCCGGTGAAAATCCATGCAAACACACGCAAAGCATCTAAACTCATTACAGAAGGTATTTCAGCAGGGAATGGAACTAGAAAATAAGTTAATGTAAGGCCACCCAGACTATGATCTGACAGACAGAGTTTTCTAATTTACTTTATATACATATATATCTATTTATATATCTACATCTATAGATACAGATATATATATATATATATATCTACTTCAGAAGTTCAAAGTTTCAAAACTTCGAACTTCAAACTGCCAAGACCATAAGATCAAAGTTTTGAGACATCAAAAACCTAATTTAAAAAAAAATAAAAACAAAAAGGTTTTTTTATGTTTCTGCATGGGGGTAAGTGCCCCTGCACCCCCACATCCCCTGCTAATTAAATATACCAAGTACGAGATCGCACTACAGTGCTGAACAGTAATCTCCATTCAAAATTTTTGGTGTTTCAGAACTTCAATCTTATGGTCTCTGCCTTTTGAAGTTTGACGTTTTGAAATTTTGAGCTTCTGAAGGGGATCCGTGTATGTATGTGTATATATATATATATATATATATATATATATATATATATATATATATATATATATATATATATATATATATATTTGTATGTATATGAGTGCTGTTGGTTTTGCCATGGCTCAAATTAATTACATCCGTACTCAAAGAAATACGTTATATTACAGTTGAACTTTAGCAGTTTATCTGTAATATAATTCAGGAGGTTTCCTCTTTCTTACTGACTGAGCGACTATGGTGTTGTGGGGGCAGAGGCCCCGTGTTGGGGGCTTTGCGGTGCAAAGCCACCCAATGTAAAAGCAGAGTTTTTGAGTAGTTTCAGATGTTCATAAATGTAATACTTTTGTTTATATTTGCCATCTCTTGGTTTAAATGCCTTTTTGTTAGATGAACTTTTCCAACAAGTTTTCAGTTGGTCAACGTTCATTGTTTACTAAAAGAATCATATATAATCTTGTCAAATTCTTGATTAGTCTGAGCTAAGTACAAGTAAGCAACATGTTTTCAAAGATTAACATGAATCAAACATGTCAGCTGTTTTTGCATTTGTACAAAGAATATTTATCCCACTTTGTTAAAACTGTTTATTCTTTTACCCAGCATAATGGTATAGAAGGATACAGCCCAAACTACAAACCATGAGTGGGTTGGGTGTCTGAGGGTGTGTCAGGCAGTGATTACAGCGTCCATCCAAAGGAGACAGGACAGATGGGTGGGTGTTCTCTATGGTAAAGCCTGGTGGAGCCTGTGGATGTCACTGCATGGGGGAGCATAGTCCAATCATTTCTGACTCTATAGAATTTAGATTGCATTATTTTATGCTTATTTCATATATATCTACTTGAAAATATTTTCTTCACACACAGTCCTTTACAAAAGTAATGGTGCTTCTGTTGCATATAATTAAAGGCAGCATATGTTTGCTCGTAAACATCCAAAGAGCAGAAATTATGAAAACAAAACATATCTAAACAAATTTACAACTGATCTGCATATAAAATGAAAACCACTTAGGATTAATGTTTTAAAATTGTACCTTCCCCTAATGTATCATTGAAGTAACATACCATCTTAGAAGAAACAGTCTGCTATAAATGAAAAAATTGCAAGACCTTTGCCTTCTCAAATATGTTGCATTCACTTTTCATTGTAATATCCTTTCTGCCTGCCTCCTTTGATGATGTCAGAGCCATGATCACCATCTTGATACAGCTAGTGACTTGGTTAGACTACTTGATTCTCAGGAAAAACATGGCATTTCCAGAACATAGCATTTTTCTTTTTCTTACAAATGAACCTCTCCTTCTATTGTTCAGTTCATTCTGCATTTTCTATCTAATTTTCCATCCAAAGGTGTAATTTCTTTCTTCCTGGCTTAACCATCCATCATATCCAGTGCTACAAGTTGACACACTTACTTCATAGGTATTGAAGATTAAAACAAGACACATATAATGATTTCTACTATCAGCAGACCTGCATTGTAAATAATTTTACTGCTATACATGAAACTGTTGTAGTTCAGAATACACAAACACTGTCAAACTGTATTTAGGTATAATAATGGCTCTGTTCCCTTCCTGTACTGGGTAGTTAAAATCTTAGAGCATGTGTTCTTTTAAAATGTAAGCACAGTTGCGTAAAATCTTACTATAACAGTTTATGTCCTTCTCTTCACTTTTGCAGTATTCTTAACTAAAGGGATTCCCTGCCATAGGTAGCCCACCATCTAGCCAGTATACCAAAGCCTTAGGATTTTATAGATGTCGTACATCACGCATATGCTGTACCGATGTACATACCTCAGAACTGGAGGAACAACAGTCCTTTGAAGAAGGAAGAACATGTTCATCCAGAAGGAGAAAAAGGAAAAGAGCAGAGCAGCAGGAGGGGGGGGATGAATACTGCAACAGTGAAGGAAAAGAGCAGAGCAGAAGGAGGGGGGGGATGAATACTGCAACAGTGAAGAAAAAGGAAAAAAGCAGAGTAGAAGGAGAGGAGGGGGTGAATAGTGCAACAGTGAAGAAAAAGGAAAAGAGCAGAGTAGAAGGGGAGGAGGGGGTGAATAGTGCAACAGTGAAGAAGAAGGAAAAGAGCAGAGCAGAAGGAGGGGGGATGAATACTGCAACAGTGAAGAAAAAGGAAAAGAGCAGAGTAGAAGGGGAGGAGGGGGTGAATAGTGCAACAGTGAAGAAGAAGGAAAAGAGCAGAGCAGAAGGGGAGGAGGGGGTGAATAGTGCAACAGTGACGAAAAAGGAAAAGAGCAGAGCAGAAGGGGAGGAGGGGGTGAATACTGCAACAGTGAAGAAGAAGGAAAAGAGCAGAGCAGCAGGAGGGGGGGTGAATAGTGCAACAGTGAAGAAAAAGGTAAAGAGCAGAGCAGAACGGGGGGAGTGAATACTGCAACAGTGACGAAAAACGTAAAGAGCAGAGCAGAAGGGGAGGTGGGGGTGAATAGTGCAACAGTGAAGAAAAAGGAAAAGAGCAGAGCAGAAGGGGAGGAGGGGGTGAATAGTGCAACAGTGACGAAAAAGGAAAAGAGCAGAGCAGAACGGGGGGAGTGAATACTGCAACAGTGACGAAAAAGGAAAAGAGCAGAGCAGAAGGGGAGGAGGGGGTGAATAGTGCAACAGTGAAGAAAAAGGAAAAGAGCAGAGCAGCAGGAGGGGGGAGATTAATACTGCACCAGTGACGAAAAAGGTAAAGAGCAGAGCAGAAGGGGAGGGGGGAGTGAATACTGCAACAGTGACGAAAAAGGTAAAGAGCAGAGCAGAAGGGGAGGAGGGGGTGAATACTGCAACAGTGAAGAAAAAGGAAAAGAGCAGAGCAGAAGGGGAGGAGGGGGTGAATAGTGCAGCAGTGAAGAAAAAGGTAAAGAGCAGGGCAGAAGGGGAGGAGGGGGTGAATAGTGCAGCAGTGAAGAGAAGGACATCAACTGTTATGGTACGATTTTACACAACTGCACAACTGTACCATGTCCTTCCATAGCACTGTTGCAGTATGTTTAACTCAAATGAGAGTACAAAAGCCCAAGAGGAAACTTGGGAGGAGGAAGGGCCAGAAGATCCTTCAAGAAAGCCATGCAAAATAGAGAGATGTCCAAGCAGCAGCCTCAGGAATGGAATTGGTATCCATTCCTTTAACAAAACACCCCAGGGACAGCCATGGGCCCATGGCCCTGTTAGAATGAGCCTTTACAGAGGCAGAAAGGCACTTCCCATGAAAGGAGTAACAAAAATAAATGGCCTTAGAGATCCATGAAGAAATTGTTTACTTAGAAACAGCCAAACATAGAGATCTAGGATGAAAGGAAATAAAATGTTGCTCAGATTTGTGAATGGCCTTAGTCTTATCCAAATAGCAGACTGTGGAGAAGGAAAAAAGGAGGGCAAATTCATAGACTGATTAAGACACAATTCATTAACCACCATGCAGATAAAAGAAGGATTAGTATGAAGAGACACCCTAGTATGAAGGGACACCCTGTCCCTATGAAAAACTAAAAAAAGGTGGCACAGCCATAACAGCCTGGAGTTTAGAAACTTTCTTCACTGAAGCAAGGGCCAAAAGAATAACAGTCTTCCATGTGCAATGTTTATAAGGAAGCTGAAGCTGCAGGCTCAAAAGAAGTCCGAGTCAATTTTTCAAGAACAAAATTAAGGTCCCAAGATGGTAATATAGGCTTCCTGGGAGGTCTGATATGAAGGATGTATTTAAGAAATTGCTTGACCTCGAACCTAGAGGCCAGAGGAGGAGTTTAAAGGCAGACAGCAGAGTTATCTGAAAGATGAGCTGTAACAGAAGAATATGCTAACCTAGCATGGAATAATTCATACAAATAAGAGAGAACCAGAGGAATCCCCACAGAATATCATCCTAGTTATGAGCAAGAGACCAAACAGAAAACCTCTTCAAATCTGACATATAGGATTTTCTGGCCTCCTGCAGAACCTTAAGCACATCCTCCAAAAAAGATGCCTAAAAGGGATCAAAACCCTATTGGCCACACTGTCAACTGAAGAGTGTACAAGTGAGAATGGATGAGAGATTCCCCTGTCTTGTGTGAGTAGGTATACCCTGTGAGGTAACCTGTGGTGATTGCCCTTGACTAGGTGCAGAAGAAGAAGGAACCAATGCTGCCTGGGCCAAAAGGGAGTTACCAACAAGAATTTGGGGGAGTCCTTCTTTATCTTGAGCAGGACACTCAGAATTAGAAGAAGGAGAGGGAACGCATAGAGAAACACTCCCTTCCAAGAAAAAGATAGGGCACCCACCTTCCAAGGCAGAGGACTGGGGACTCTGGTACAAAAAGATGAAGTTGTCTATTCAAAGGGATGGTAAAAGGATCAACCTGAGGAGTACCCCACTGATGGACAAAATACAGAAACACATCTCTGTGAAGCATCCATTCATGCGGCTTATGTTTTGGACCTGCTCAAAGAGTCTGCCACTATGTTTTGCTCTGAAGGAATGTATACAGCCTGAAGAGTCACTTGATATTGGACAGCCAGACCCCAAATCAGAAGAAATAGCCTGCAGAGATGGTAGGACTGTGTCCCTCCTTGCTTGTAGATGTACCACATCACTGTGGTATTGTCTGTGAAGATTTTAAGAGGCTCTGGAAGAAAAAGGGAATGAAAGGATTGAAATGCAAAAAGAAGAGCTTTCATCTCCATGATATTGATGTGGTCTGACCTCAGATGAGGGGGCCAGAAATCCTGGACACTGAGGAAGCTGAAAAGGAAGTCCCTGGTTAAGAGACAGCTGATGGCTCCATCACTAAAGCTCAAGCTTGAGTAATGCATGATGAGGGACTAGAAAATCTAGAGGATGACAGCGTTGGAGACATACTGACTTTAGGAACCAGTGAAGCTTTCACATGTGAGGCCTGGCAAGAGGTAGCATAGGAATGGTAGACGCCATTAAATGTAGTGCCCTCAGAAATACCCTGGCTGTAATTGAGAGCTAAGGAAGAAGGGATTGAAAAAAAGGTGATTAGAGAAACAGCCTTGGGTGCTGGCAGTGAAGCCAGCATAGGAATCATCTGGAGCCTGCACCCAAGAAATACATGATCCTGAGAAAGAAGCAGGACTGATTTCTGGAGGTTTATTGTAAATCTGAGGCTTAGCAAGAGACAAACAGTATAGAAGAGGTGCTGAAGGCAAGGTCTTGGGGGGCAGAGCCTAAATGAGTAGGTTGTCTAGATAAGGAAAGGTTTGAAGCCCTCTCATCCTGCAAAAACCAGTCAAAGGAGTGAGATATTAGATGAAAACTGTTGGGGCAGTAGAAAGGCCAAAGGGCAAACCAGAGAACTAAAATGCAAGGAAGAGACAGAAAAATGCAAAAACTTCCTGAAAGGGGCTTAAATTGGGATGTCAAGATAAACATCCTTGAGATCCAGTAATACTAGGAATGCCTGGGGAAGAAGATGAGGAAACATGGTCTGAAGGGAAAACATCTGAAAAGAAAGAATCTTCAGAAAGGTGTTGAGCTGAGAAAGGTCCAGAATGGGTCTCCAGGTACCTTTCTTCCTGGGAACC
Organism: Protopterus annectens; assembly: GCF_019279795.1. NCBI lineage: Eukaryota > Metazoa > Chordata > Ceratodontiformes > Protopteridae > Protopterus > Protopterus annectens. The sequence goes on from NC_056742.1 coordinate 287,899,533, forward strand.
AGAAACAATCTGGAATAAAACTCTTTCCCTTCATGGGAAGGGGGCACAATTTGAATGGTGCCTTGTGCCAGAAGGCCCTGAAGTAACTGTGAGAAGAAAAGAAGCTGCTCCTGAGTAGGTTGAGGGATGCCAAGAAAAGGAGGAAGGGAATTCCATACTATGAAGTACACAGTAGTGGAAGAGCTCTGCACATACAGCAATGCAGGGCCAAACCAAGTCAGGAACCACATGCAAATGGCCAGCACTCAGGTGTTCAAGGCAAAAAGAGACAACAAAGACAAATCAAGCCATGAAATAGGCAATTATAGTTTATTTCTCCAAACCGGTTTCAGCAAAACAGGCTTCATCCATGGAATACCTTAAAACAAAAAGAATCATCCCTCCATAAATAGATCCATCCACCAATGAGAAAGACAGCCCCCCCCTTCACACAAACAAATTGACAGCATTACTTCCTTGAATTAAGTAGAGCTTAAACAAATAAGATAAAAATTAAACAAATACAAAGTGATATTTTGGATAACATACAGGAAAAATAGTATAACACTATAAATGATCATTTTGTCCAGGTGGGAAAAGTCTCCCCAGTTTGATAATCCAAAATGTTTCTTTCTTATTCAAAATACTGTGCCATACCTTCATGTTATTCCTATTATCAGCAATTCTATCGATTATTAAGAAATGGAACTCTGCACTGCTATGTGTCATGCAGTGCCTATAGAGAGCATTAGTATCACGTTTATTGAATATGTCACTCTGATGTTCTGACATACGTATTCTTAGTGGACGAGATGTCTGACCAGCATAAAAGGCTGAACATTTATAGGTGGCCAAGTAGACAATCCAGTCAGTTCCACAATTCCCAAAAAATGTTATATCATAAACTTTACTGGTGTTTTTACTGGAAAATTATTTGTTTACTCACATATCGACATGAGGAACAATTTTCACAAGGAAAAATGCCAAACAGTGCATCCCCAGACAAAGTGAGTTTTTGATATATAGCACCCCCACTACTGGAATGTTTGAAATGGGAAAAGTGGGAACCCAACGTTTTGCCTTTCCTGAATGAGAAATTGACACCTCGTGCCCAATACCTGTCGTAAACTGTCATTGGCCATGAGGATATTCCAATGTTTATGAATAATTTCCTTAATAATATTAGTGTTTCTCCTGAATGTTGTTATAAACCTGATGGTATCACTAGAGTCCCCCCTGGTCTTGGCCTTATATTCTAGTAGTGACATCCTGTCTTGAGTATTGGCCTAGTTACTGGCAGAAATAATGTCAAAGTCCATGTATCCCCTATTTTGAAATCTGTTACAGAGATCCTGCTGGGAAGAGTCATATTCCTCCTGAGTAGAAGTAATTCTCTTCATACGTAGAGATTGGGATCTCAGGATGTTTCAGATGGTATGGCTGGGGTGTAAGCTAGTAGCATGAAGGAAATTATTTATTTATTTATTTATTTATTTACATTTGTTAACCGGGAGTGTCCGACTAGACGTAGGTCCATTTTCACTGGAGGCCCAGGGAGAAAAGCTCCACAGTTAAAATAAACAGACAGTAGTTACATTGTATTACATAGCGATTAACAATTTAACATAGCAATTACTTATAACATATTTACAGATGAAGAACATAGTACATCAGTAGACAACTAGAATCTTTATCTGTGAAGTACATAACAGACATTAACAAATGTTACAATAAGAAGTTCCTGCTGTATAATAAATACTAGGCTTATGAGCATCTCAGCTTGCTATAATCAAGGTAGTTAGTGGAGTGGAAAGAAAGGTAGTGGTTGGATGGGGTGGGTGATATTAGAGTGGGAGTTGCAAGGGCATAGCCAGCATGTTTTTAGGTGGGCTTTTAATAAATTTTGAAGTGGGTGCATGATGGTATGGAGGTAATTGTGGGTGGGAAGGCGTTCCATAATTTGGCTATGGTGCAAGAGAATAGTGCTTCACCAGCAGAGTTATTGGCTTTAGTGATCTGCAAGTGATTTTTGTTGCTGGATCTTAGTGGTCTGGTGGTGCGATACGGTTGGAGTAGATTCTTGAGTGATGGGACATTTAGTGGATGGTTTACTAGTTTGTGGATGAGTGAGAGTTGATACCATTAAAGGAGGTGAGGGAGTTCAAGCCAGCCCATTTCAGCAAGTGAGAGACAGTGGTGACTACGATAGGATGCCCCTGTGGCAAATTTGGCGATTTTTGTTGTAGCAGGTCTCTAGCTTGTTTAGATCGCATTACCTTAGGTTGGTATATATTGGAGAGGCATAAAGTAGGGTGGAGATAAGGTAGGAATTTGCTATTGAAATCTTTGCTGCTTTGGTGAGAAGTTGCTTATTTCTGTATAACGCTCCTAGTTTTTTGTGGACTTTTTTATGGTCATGGATATGTGAATGTCAAATTTTAGTTTATTGTCTATTTCCACTCCTAGCAATTTGGTGTGTTCAGTTGGGTATATAGTGGTGTTGTCTTTTGCTGTGTTGTTAAAGTGAGAGTTGTTTTGAGTATGTTTGGTGGGTTGGAAGATGAGTAGTTTAGTTTTGTTTGGGTTGAGTATTAATTAGGCATCGGATAACCAAGTTTCAACAGAGGAAAAGGCTTCCTGTGTGACTTTTTGCAGTTTGGGTAGGGTCTGGGATGAGCAGATGATGGTCGAGTCATCTGCGTATTGTATGAGTGTGCCATGTTTGGTGGCAGAGGCTAGATTATTGGTGAAAACAGAGAAGAGTAGGGGCCCAAGGATGGATTCTTGGGTAACCCCTATGGAGACAGGTAGTTGGGGAGATATGTCATTCTGCCATACAACGGATTGTTGGCGGTCAGACAGGTAACTCTGAAACCAGTCGGTGACTGACTGAGAGAAGGATAGGTTATTGAGGACAGACATAAGTTGTTTGTGTGGGACCATGTCAAATGCTTTAGATAGGTCTAGGAAAGTAGCAGAGGAGAGACAGCCATTGTTTTTATGCTGAAGGATAGTGTTAGTAAAGGAGAGTAAGGCAGTGGTGGTGCTATGGTTTGGTCGGAAACCATGCTGAGTATTGGAAAGGAGGTTGTTAGTAAGGAGGTAGTCTGAGACCTGAGAGTGTATGCTTCTCTCTAGTATATTGGAGAGTGGAGAGAAAATAGCTATGGGGCGGTAATTGTTTAGTTCTGTGGAGGATCCGCCTTTGTGGAGGGGAAGTATATGTGATACTTTCCACAGTGTGGGAACGTAACTTTCTGACAGAGATCGGTTAATCAAGATGGATACTGGGTAGGCCAGAGCATCAGCTGCGATTTGTAGGTATTCACTTGGGAGGTTGTTTGCTGCTAATTTGATGGGTTTAAGTTTAGTGAAGAGTTTTTTTCTGTTGGAGGTAGGTACAGGAGAAAAAGAGAAGGCAGTGGGGAGATTACTAGTTGAAGGTGTGGGTTGGAGGGGAGGGGGGGTTGTGTTGTTTAGTTAGTGATAGTATGGTTTGTGTGAAGTGTGTGTTGAATGAGGTAGCAATATTTTCTGAGGAGTGAGGGATGTTAGGAGGAGGAGTGCTGACATTACCTGGGTGGAGGATGGAGTTTATGGAGGACCAGAATTGTTTGGGGTTGTGTTGGGAGGAGTCTAGGGCAGACTGGTAGTATTGGAATTTGTCCTGTTTTATTAGCTTTTTAACTCTATTGCACAAACTGTGTGATTTTGGAGTATTGTTTTTCATTGGTATACTATTTAGCTGGATTGTGAGGTTATGGTCACGGATCTTGAAACTATGTTGAATGGCCGATGTGCCGATAAAAATGACATAAGAGTGTTTGGGATTGTAAATGAGAATGGCACTGATAAGGATGCTGCCAATACAGATCCAGTTGATGGCTGCAGCATTCAATAAGCTCGGCAGGGGGATGAAAACCCTCAGAACAAACATATGGCATCTGAAGCTCTTCAGAGCTTATCAGAATAAGGAAACAACGCCCAGAGGTCTCAGGGTTTGTATTCAACCCCTAGTGGGCAAGATGGATGATGAATTACTTAAGGATTGGAACCTGGCACTTCAGCAGGCTTCCATGTCCTTTGTTCATATCCTTAGCTTATATTATAAGCGGATGATAGATACGAACATTGTGGAAGTGAAGAAACAAAAAAATTTGAGGGTCAACCTCAGTATGTTGTTTGTCTGAACAAGCTATCAAAGGAGCTACTTACTTTTGAGAAACAAACATGGGACAAAAAAATACGAAAGTTCAATAGGGATGTAACGGACTATCATAGAGGCAAACCTCTTGAGGTGTCCAAAAATGTTAGATTTGTTGAGACCACCAGACCAGTTGGGGCCAATAGTTGGAAGAGACCCAGATCCATTCTCAGAATGACAGACACATATTACAGCAGTACCTTGGCTGAGGAGTCTTCAGTCACTGATAATTAATAGTGTCAGCACCTGGGAATCACCCATCACCAAAAAACAACGCAATGTGGACCACCCTTTAGACATAGCAGGAAGTGGGGTGGGAGGAAACACAAACACAGGAACAGGAATAGTTACGGTGGAGGGACTATTACAGACTTTAATGACACATTAGACAATAACAATTACAATATCTTGAATATATCCAATGTAATTTTAACACAAGAACAGAAGCAGCTCCTCAATAAAGGTTTGAATTTTGTGCCCGGCTTTTTTGTGGATGAAACTTGTATGGTACCTGACGAATATGACTTTTGCTGTAGACTTAATCTGAAATTGTTTTTTTTCCGGCAACAATTCTCAAAGGTCTACTGAGTTTAGGTTCCTCAAGTCTGTTTTCCAGCCACCGATGAACAAACATGTGTCCATTTTTTACAGGCTGTGCTCAAAGATATACACTTCAACACTGGTGATTTTCTAATATTGGGTCACAATTTAACTATTGAAGAAAGGAAAGGTTTACAAGAGTTAAAAGATAATCGTAAGATTGTCATTGCACCTGCGGACAAGGGGGGGCAGTAGTCATATTTGATACAGATTATTATCTTGACGAGGGTAAGGGACAGTTGTCCAACCCACATCACTATATGACTATGCCTTTAGATCCTGCACCTAACTTTAAAAAAGACTAACTCATTTTTGAATGAGGCTGTGCATAAGGATATTATCTCAGAGATGGTCAAATCTCATCTTACGGTTAGGGATCCCCAGAAGCAGATTTTGTATCTTTTGCCCAAAATTCATAAATCATTGACAAAGCCACCAGGGTGGCCTATTGTTTCAGGGATAGGTTCATTGACTGAACCTCTCTCGGCCTTTCTTACACAATATTTGAAACCATCACTGGATCTGATTTGGACACGACACTACACAGTTTCTGAAAACTTTATCTGATGCACAACTTGAACCTGGGTGGCTTCCTTGTACCTTAGATGTCAAGGCTTTGTTTACCAATATCCCCCAATGGGCCGGCCTTCAGGCCTTACAATTTTGGCTGGCTCGTGCCAACCTTTATCCTGCTGGATTTAACACTTTACTTTTATGTATGGCTGAGCATGTGCTCAATAAAAATGTTTTTTGTTTTCAGGGGGAATGATTTTGGCAGATCCAGGGCACCACGATGGGTGCATCGTTTGCACCAATCTATGCGGATTTGTTCATGGCCTTTTTGGAAGAGCAACTAATATATAATCCCTCTCATAAGATATACATTGATGAAATTGATATCTGGTGGAGATATCCAGATGATTTCTGGATTGTATAGGGAGCGGACATGGGATTTCTTTTTGAGTTTGTCCAATACTTTAATGACAACAAGTGGGGTACACAGTTCACATTGAGCTCTGATAACAATGAAATCAACTTTTTGGATGTTACTATCCGGAGAAATTTGGACAATACTCTAAGCACTAAGGTTTTTTGGAAATACCCTCAATATAATAATTTGCTTCATGCTACTAGCTTATACCCCAGCCATACCATCCGCAACATCCCGAGATCTCAACTTCTACATATGAAGATAATTAGTTCTACTCAGGAGGAATATGACTTTTCCCAGCAGGATCTCTGTAACAGATTTCGGAATAGGGGATACAGGGACTTTGACATTATTTCTGCTAGTAACTGGGCCAATACTCAAGACAGGATGTCACTACTAGTATATAAGGCCAAGACCTGGGGGGACTCTAGTGATACCATCAGGTTTATAACAACATTCGGGAGAAACACCAATATTATTAAGGAAACTATTCATAAATATTGGAATATCCTCATGGCCAACAACAGGTATTGGGGATGAGATGTCAATTCTCATTCAGGAAAGGCAAAACATTGGGTTCCCACTTTTCCCTTTTCAAACATTCCAGTAGTGGGGGTGCTATATATCAACAACTCACTTTGTCTGGGGATACACTATTTGGCACTTTCCCTTGTGGACATTGTTCCTCATGTCGATATGTGAGTAAACTTAAACAATTTTCCAGTAAAAACACCAGTAAAGTATATGATATAAAATTTTTGGGAATTGTGGAACTGACTGGATTGTCTGATTGGCCACCTGTAAATGTTCAGCCTTTTATGTTGGTCAGACATCTCATCCACTAAGAATACGTATGTCAGAACATCGAAGTGACATACACAATAAATGTTATACTAATGCTCTCTATAGGCACTGCATGAAACATACCAGTGCTGAGTTCCATTTCTTAATAATCGATAGAATTGCTGGTAATAAGAATAACATGCAGGGATGGCACAGTATTTTGAATAAGAAAGAAAAATTTTGGATTATCAAGTGGGGGGATTTTTCCCACCCGGACTAAATGATCATTTATAGTGTTATACTATTTTTTCCTCTATGTTATCCAAAATATCACTTTTTATTTGTTTAATTTTTATCTTATTTGTTTAAGCTCTATTAATTCAAAGAAATAATGCTGTCAATTTGTGTGTTGGGGGGGCTGTCTTTCTCATTGTTGGATGGATCTATTTATGGAGGGATGATTCCTTTTGTTTTAAGGTATTCCACTGATGAAGGCTGTTTTGCCAAAACTGGTTTGGAGAAATAAACTGTAATTGCCAATTTCATGGCTTGATTTGTCTTTGCTGTCTCTTTTTGCCTTGAACACCTGCATACTATGAAGTACCCCTGATGGATGGTGGACAGAATGCAAGAATCTTGAGTGACCCATAACCAATTGGCAAGGGACAGGGAAAGACAAAGAGATAAAGGAACCTAATGTAGGAAAGGGGAAGCAAACAGAACCTAGCTTGTCTAGAAAAAAGAAAGTTATTGAGAAGTGTGCAGGGGGAACCCGCCTAGAGCTCATCTTTGTGAGGAGGGTGAGGCTGTCTATGAGCAAAAGCAGATTAAGATGGATAATTCCTCTGGAACATAGGAAAAGGAGAAACAAAGATTTGCCTCAATTTCTGCAAGGCTTTACCCTTATCCTGCAGAGACTTCAGCAGCTACAGAACCAAACAGTTTGATATTATCAAGAGCAACAGCCAACAGTTTAGCCTTAATGTCATCAGGCAAAGGCTGGAGATAAAGCCAAGAGTAACATCTCAAAAGAGGACCAAAAGCAGCAGCTGTAGAGGAGGCATCATCTGCATCATAACTACATTTAATAGAATGATTGGCTATTTGAGAAATGGAGCCTATTAAAGAGTGGGATGGGACCGTCCCTTCAGAATCTGAAACATCAGAGATAGCTTTGGAAGCTTGAGAAAAAAATGGCTAAAACATATCTAGTCATATGGAAATAATAATTAATAGCCTAAAAGGCCAAGGAGGCAGCATTATATACCTTCTTGCCCAGCCATTCCATGGGCCTGCTGTTCTTATTTGAAGGAAGCCATTTAGTACAAGGCAAAAGCTTAGAGGGTTTATCAGAAGAGAGAGAAAACACTAGAAGGTAAGCAGAAGGACATCTTGCAAAATCTGTCAGGTTTCTTAGGGGCTGGATGTTGAGAATTTGAGGCCACAAAAGCTGCTGAAAAGGCATCTAAAAGGGCAGCCAAGACAAGAGGAACAGCAGAGGGCTTGGGGGACTCCATCTGGAGGTGCTCATAACACCTCTTCTGAATGTCAGAAAGAATTCCATCATACGAAAAATAGTATCCCCAAAAGAGAGTTCTTCAAAAGGAAAGTCTGGGCTAATGGAATCTTCCTTCTCAGAGCCATAATCCAATAGAGAAGGGATCTGAGAAGAATATGCCAATGATCCTTCCCCAGAATCAATTTCCTCTTCAGAGAAGTTCTGCTCTCTGGCCTGCCTCTTAAGTTGGGTAGATGACCAAGGGGAAGGACAGAAACTCCTTGGGTTGGCTTCAAGGCCATTATTGTAGTAAATAACCTCTGGCTAAAATCCTGCCATTCATGCTGATGATCCTTAGGAGCAGGGGAAACATTCTTGGATTTTTGATTTTTCTTTTGAGGGACATCTGCCCTAAACCCTCTAGGAGGTTCAGACCCTTGCATACTTTCAACTAACATAGTAGGAATATTCTCCCAAACAAGTATCTGTGGATTACACCTCAATCCCTCAGAAATAATCAGCCAAGATTCACCTCAACATCTGTAATGGACATCTGAAGAGCATCTGAGGATGTGCAAGAAGTTGGAATTGTGCCGGCCTCCTATACGGTTGCAGCAGAGGAATCTGACAATCCTCTGGGCTTTCACCAGCCTCAAGAGAGATGTCCAGGGGAGGTGGGACAGAAGCTGAATCAGAACTAACTATGTTGGCCTTTTTCTTGGAAGGTGGCTGACCTTCAGGGTGGAAAGATTCCACCATAGTACCTTGTGCCAACAATTTAAGACATTGGCTCTCCAGGTAAATTGACAAGGAGGAGAGACAACTACATTTGTCTTAGGGACAAACATTTGGCAGATGGACCACTTTGTATGCTCATGACAAGCACTCAAACAAATAAGATACTGCTCATTATGATCCTTTTGGGGACTCTGCCTCCCACACTGACATTTTCCCTTTCTGAATGACATGAAAACTCACAATTAAAGAAGGAAGAAAAGAAAAAAAAAGCCAAGTGGGGCACTTATCTGAAACATGGCTTGGTAACCAAAACAGAGGTGGAGCATTCGGATTGACAATCAGTGATGGTGTTTGGACTGGCAGCAAAGAAGTTCTAAGGTATGTACATCTATATATCACCCTTATTCCTTACACCTTGAGAAGGGACCATATATGTGACATGCAATGTCTATAACATCCTAAGGCTTTGGCATACTGGCTGTATGTTTGGCTCCCCATGGCAGAGAATCCCTTTAGTTAATAATACTGCAACAGTGATATAGAAGGAAACCTATCTGTGCTTAACCTGTCATTTTACACCGTTTCTGTGGTTATAGTTCACACTGGTCATTAGGTGCTGCTTCCTGTAGAAGTTCATATAAGTGTAACAAGGATATAACTTTTGATGACACTTGCCAGTATATTTTGAATTCCTCTGATGAACATACAGTGTGACAGAGAATGCATTGCACAGTGGACTGGGTTTGAATTGCCACACAATTGATTTTTAAACTCTTATAGTTCAACTAAAGTTCTATTCCAAACGTCATGTTTTGACACTTGGTAATATAACTGTACTGTCAGATTCAATGAACTAAATCCCATCTGTGTTACCACAATAGCAGTGTTGAGAGCATAATCATTCTAAAGTGTAAATCACATATGGCTCATGGAGAAGGGAAATAATTTAATGCTGCTCAAAATGTGCTGATAACTTTAAAGGATATAGTACTGCTAGCTACATGTAAGGTAGGGTAAGCCACAATTTCCAGATTCTCTTAAAATATATTGAAACAGCTACCCTCTGTCAAATACTGTTTCCTTAGTCTGCAGTATTTAGAGTGAATCATTTCTGGCTATTTTATATATCTAGATGAAAGTATTTATTAGGATCTGTTGCATATTCATTCCTCCAGGAAAGGTAATGTTTTGCATAGGTGCTTCTCTTGCTCATAATTTGCAGACAATTTTTGTTTTGTTATCAAACATCCACTGTGCATAAATTATAAAAACAAAGCCTTATTCACCAAATTCCAAACTGATCTGAAGATAGACTGCATTTTGTTTGGGGATTATAATATTCAAAAGTTATCTTCCCCTTCTGCAAATGTACTTAAGGGCAGAATTGATGAAGGGGTGTCCCTCACCTCCCATATCTATTGCAAAACTCTGTTCTTCATTGTAATAGACTGGCATAAATAATGTTAACACCCTGCATGTGTTACCTTCTCAAACAGGTTGTATTCACTTTTCTTTGCAATTGCTTGTCAGTCTAAATCCTTTGATGATGTCACAGCCATCATTACAACCCCGATATAACTAATGGCTTGATTGGACCACATTACTCCCAGTAAAGCAAAGAAAATGATATTTTAAGAAGATAACTTTTTATTTTTTCTTTGAATTTTATCTATGTCTCTCTTTTGTTTGTTCTATAACCCTTTATAAAGGAGGCTGTTATCCAAAGGTGCCCTTGTCTTCTCTTTCTGGCTAAACTGAGGTGTCACACTTTTACCTCACTGGTATGAAGGATTCCTACAAGGCAAATATTATGATTTATACATTCAGAAGAGCTGAAATCTAAGCAACATTTGCTAGTATACATAAAACTCAGCTTATAAAAGAAACAGCTTTACCACTGAACTGTGAAATGTCTTAGAAAAAAAATGTTGTTTTCTTTATTTAGAAAACTATCACACTTCAGAATATACTAATGTTGCATAATTTTATTTAACTATAATAATAGATTGGTTCTCTTACTACATATCTCAGTACATGCAGTTTCTGAAGACCTAATCATCTGAGCTTAGCCTGCCATTTCACACTGTTTCAGTGATTATATTTCACACCAAGCATTACGTACTGCATTCTGTGGAAGCTGACGTAAGTTGAATCAGGATATATCTTTTGATGACAGTTGCCAGAAGATTGTGGATGTCTCCAGTAAGCAAACAGCATGGTAGAAAATACATTGCTCAGTAGTCTGTCTTTAAATTGCCACACCACTGATGTTCAGTACCCTTATAGTTCAGCTAAACTGCTGTTTCAAATGTTATGTTTAGACACTTTGTCATATAACTGTATAATCTGATTCAATGAACTTGCTAATCTCATCTGTGGTACTACAGTAGCAGTGTGGAGAACATATTCAAAAGTGTGAATCACATATTGCTCATAGAGCAGTAGAATTGCATGCTGTTCAAATTGTGTAGACAACTTTGAGGTATAGTAATGTAGGACAATCCACATTTTCCACTTTCCAAATAAATAATGAAGAAGCTTGGTGTCCTACTTAGAGCTGTTCTGAATTTCCTGATATAGTTTAAAAACCCTTATGACTATCCCTAGAACAGGTAACAATTCTGATCTCAAATATCGCCTTAAGAATGCTAATGGTAGCTTTGAGAGCTTCACTCATCAGTCTTACACGTTTATTAGGAAAGGAGGAAGACTATTTTTTAAACTGAGTAGTTTTTTCCTCTTATTTGAAATTCTATTTATACAAGAATTTCACTAAATGTTTTGTTTATATATATTTCCTACTATACTTGTGATGGATAAGGGCAGATGCGTCAATACAGCAGTTTAAATGTGAGTAGGATTCAGAAGCAAATGTTGCATATATAGTTATGGACTAGTCACTACAAAGGGCCTTAAGAAAGGGAGAGAACACTGGAATTTGTCCAGCTTTTTGGTTAATATTAAGAGGTTGGCCTTGTATGTAGAAGTATTGAAAAAAGTAAGGATTATAGGTAGTGTGGGACTTGATCCAAAGGAAAATTAAACAACCTGGCAATCAGATTTTGTTAAGGTGGAGGTGGAGGTGAAGTATAGCAGGGTACAACTTGGGAGAATGTAAAGGGTGGGTTTAATTTGAATACTTAGTGTTACTTTGGTTCAGGGAAGTGGCTTTATCAAAGATTAAAAGTTTATCATAGCAGTTGTTGCAGAAAATTAAGGCTTTGAACTATAATTCTATGGTACAGGTTTGATTCACTGAGCCGTCATTTGCCTACTGTGTGACCTTAAGCAAGTCTCTTAACGAGACAGTGCATAGCAGCAACTGGGAATTTGGGCTAGCCTTCTCAATGATGCCTTGGACTACATATTTTCAAACTAAGTATGAATCTAATTGGTTATACATTTTGCTGGATGTTTAGGTTTACCAGTTGATGGACAGGTAATTAAAGCCCCCTAAAATTAATGTATCAGGTTTAATAGGTACAGTTTCCAGCAGATTTAATTATTTATTTTGGTCAGCAGGAGGTATATGGGGACCTGTAAATGACAATGTTGTGGTAGTTTGTTTTACTTGGTGTCGCTGTGATTTTCAGGAGTTCTAGTTTGGTATCATGTTGAATTTGGCATAATGAAATAAGATTAAGATGGCAGATGAATATTTGTATTCTGCAAAGTCTGGATGACTGGTAGGTAAACCTAAGTATAGAGACAGCACTATCACCACAATGAAACCACATTTCCTTAACTATACATGCTTGCATGTGTTCAAATACCAAGAAGGCTTCAAGCTTGAGCATTGTTTTATTCAGACTCCAAGCATTCAGCAGATCCACATTAATGCAGGCAGTACAGACTTTGCTTTGTTGCTGTGGCATGAAGAGGTTAGAAAGTATTTTTCATCAATATGCAGATGCCCTATGCAGAGTGGTGAATGCCATCCTTGGTGAAACAAGCTGAACTGTCTGTCTTTACCTTACATGCTGATAGATACAACATCTCTCTCTGGAATGCCACCATTTAGCCAATTATTAAGGGAAGTTACTTTATCTTTGAACTGTGGCATTCTTCTCAGACATGACAAGATGCTGCTCACAGCATGTGCCATTCCGGCCTCTGACTCATACATGGACAGCTTGACCATGTTTCTCTACATCTCATCCACAGCGTCTAAAAGCAATCCTATGTAGACATCCACAAGGTTAAACACATATTTAGGAAAGGGAAGAGACTTAAGGGTCTTTGTCATACCCGTTGCAAGAGAGACAGCTTGTCATCTTATTCTTATCAGATCTCATAAGTGACCAGTGGCAGTGTGCCAGACAATGAAGCTGGCTATAATTGCCAATTGTGGCTGCTAGCAAAGATGACCTTACAGGCATAGACTGACAGATAGGATGACAATTGCTGTGGGTGGATATTAAAGGTGTCTAAGGTTACAGTAATGAGAGTGTTGCTGTATGACCGTGGCTTATGTCAAAGGTGTCCAGGAGGCTGAAGTAGTCATTTTCTTAGAACTCGAGTATAAGTGAATTAGGTGTTGAGCTGTTGTAAGGGAATGGTGTGCTGTGTAGACAGTGAGAGCCTTGCTTCCAGCTAAAGCAGGTGCTAGCATCACTCACAAGTGGTTTCAATGACAGGTAAGAGCAAGGGGATGTAGGTAAACATGATGCAGTCTTACACTGCTTCAAGTTTGCAAGTGCGTTTATGTTCAGTCATTGAATTAAAATTTCGGTGAACGGCTAATGACTGAACTTTAAACATTGAAAGTTTAAATTACTGAACACACATCTTCGAAAATAAAATCATCAAATGGCCATAGTTGGCTAACATCACAAAAGTCTGATGATGCTGTGCGCCTTGTCAACCAAGGTGGGGTCTCTGCATCACCCCCCCCCCAACTAACTATACCAACTTCAACATTGCATTACAGTGGGGAATAGGGCAAATTTATAAAAGGGTTTGTTTAGCTTACCTTATGCATTGTGATACTTCCTGGTTGTTGGCCAACTATTACACTTCAATTAATTTATTTTCAAAGATAAGTTGGTTCAATAATTTAAATATTCGATATTTAAAGTTTGATTATAAGCCATTCACTGAAATTTTAATTAAATGACTGAACATAAACCCTTCCAAGTGCTACCAGGCTGGATACTGTAAAGGATAGAGACAACACTGGTCCTGTAATGAAAGTGAAAGGCGAGTGAAACGGGACTGGAGTAACTAGGAATACGTTAGGAAATAACACTATTTTTTTTAACAAGAAACATTTTTATTAAATTATCACAAATGACATAAACAATCATACATTTATATAAATGAAAATTAACCATATTTATATAATTGTAGTTGCAAACATTATATACATCACTTATAATCTATCCAGTCATTGTCAGTCAAACATTACATAGCTCATTCAAATTCTGCCGCCATTTAAACCATGCTCCTCCTCTGCATATATTGTTCCCACAATTCCCATTTTTCCTATTTAATTTGTTCCTACCCTTTTCTAAAGATCCCAGTTCCAGTTGTTTTATCTATGTTACTATATTCACTACCTCTAGTAAAGTTGGTTTAAACTTTGATTTCCATTTTCTAGTAATTGCTTTTTTTGGCAGCCACCATAATTAGACTCAGCAAGGCCTTACTATGTCTAGGCAATTCCGATTCTGTATCATAGCTCAAAAAATCATTTCCTTAGTCTAAGGTAACTTGCTCACCCAGCATCTCCATCAGAACAGTCTGCTGGGAATCTTTAAAGTCTGCCAACTCATTACACTCCCAGAAAATATGTTCCCAGTTACCTTGTTCTTCCCCATCACATCCCCAATATTTGCTGTCTACCTGAGGAAAAATTCTTTGGAGTCTACTATTTTGGAAAGTTTGGGGTATTTACACAGTTGACACATTGTACAAGTACAATATCAAATATAGAATGTCTACAGAGATAGAGAAAAAGAAAAGAAAATTTGGAACTGGACCATCTTAAGACAAAGTGTTAGCAGTGCAAGATACTGTCAATAACTTGAATAGTTTGTGTTTGCCATTTCTCTGCTTGTGCCATGCAGAATGTCTTATTACTGTTGTATGTCTACAGGGGTCTGAGGTGCAATTCTATGACTGCTCATTGGCCAAAACACAAGATGCTGAAGAAAAAATGTTGATCACTGGAACGACTGCTAGCGTGATTTCTAAATGTGTGTTGGCAGCAACTCCTTCTTTTGGGAGATGTCTCCCTTCTCAGAGTTGGTGTGACCATGGAGATGAGGGCTTATACCCGTGCAAAAAAAGCACATTACCGTTTCACCCTTTTAGGTTCAGGGCATAAGTTTTCTTTTTACGATGCCCAAGTTTTTTTTAGTTTGTGTTTCGTAGAAGAACTGATTGCGGTAATGATAATGACAGAATATCGCAACTAAAGCAACAACAGCAATAAGGAATTGCGGCTGCAGAAGGTAGATCTGTATGTAGACTCTGAAGTGCTGCTAGCAAGTAACAGACAACCCAGCAAGTATCAAGATAAGGAACAGATATCTCTCCACTGGAAGTAATTAAGTAAAAGACTAAGCTAAAACAATAAGTCACAACGGAAGTGGAAGGTAGCCTAATGTGCAAGAATAGCAGGTAGCAGTCCACCAAAATAAAGGCTGTAGAAATTCACAACAGACAACTTGACGGGAGTATTATAGGAGCAAAACAGCAGCCTGGCATACAATACTATATGAATAAATCAAGTCAACCTCAGTAGGAAGAAAGGAGAAGCTAACCTTAAGCTGGTATGTAATAATGAGACTGTCATTTTTCTGTTTGGAAAGCAACTTAAGCTAGAGTCTACAAGCTGTGAGCACAACAGAAGAACAGTGAATGGGTAGTAAACTCAGAAATGAAAAAACATAAAATAAACACTATGATGCTAGAACATAGTAACTGCAAGGCATAGTGTAATCACATAACAACTGTAGAAAAACAGTCAACCAATCTGATTGGTAATAGTGCAGATGGAGCCAGCCAATGTAACTTCATCTGCTAATGAGAATAATATACTATAGTGACAATTGGTGAGTGTGGCACTGTGTATTGCAGCTTGTCAGTTCCCACACAGAAAAATTATTTGATAGTTTTAGTGCATGCCTTCTTTTTCAGATGATGGACAGTGTGGCATAGTGAAGCTCAGCCAAAAAGGGCAACGAGCCCTGCAATTCACCTGAAACTAAAACAGCTAGCAAATAATGACACAGGGTCAAGTAGATTCCTGGAACAAAAAAAAAATGTCCACAAAATCTTCACTGGTTACTCTGTCACAATGGGCAGTCAGGAACATGAAATCCAAATGCTGAAACTAGAGCAAATCCCAAAAATAAAGAATCAGTGCCTTTCAGTTGGAAAATTGTTTTGACGTCAGTCGCATACTTATTTTTTTTCCAAGCACTGCCCAGAGAAGCAGAGAGCTAAGCTATTCAAAATTTGAAGTGAACAATGATGCCAAGTCATGCAACACTAATGAATGTAACCCCCCCACCCCCCCAAAAAGCAAAGAATCAGGACACTCACCCAAGAGTGGCCCAGATCAAAAAGAAAAAAAGGTCAAAAAAATTGTTAGCTATCCCTTATATCACCAAGTGAAAAGAGAAACACAAAATTCAAGCATTAAAACAAGGCAAGTCCCAAAGGTCAAAAATCAGCTTTATGTCTGGTTCCATAGGTTCCATTTGGAAACTGGGCTTGATAACAGCATTTTTTGTTATGTTCTTTCAGGTACTGTTTAACACAACACAGAACAGATCAGCCAAAACAGCACAAAACCATGTAAAAGTTATAGCAACTAGCTAAGCAGGAAAATGTCTGTCCTTTCTCTCAATTGGGATAAATACCAACACAAAGCAAAGTCTGAATACTTAAACTAAGGCAAGTCCCAAAGGGGCAGGATTAGCTGGTTCTGGACAGATTGCAAAATGTGAATGATAGCAGTAGAGCTTACCTTTTCCTTCAGAAGCTAGGAAGCTCAAAACAGTGCAGTTAGAATGTTATGACAATTACACTCAGAACATATACCTGTGCTTGTTTTATGTCTGTGATAACATTTTTGCAAGAGTCAGTATTTTTAAAAGGCTTTTTTTAAGAAACTAATGTCACAGTTTGCTAGCACTACATTTATATGCACAATTTAATTTAACATTTCACTTGTAGTTACATCTTAATAAATAGGACATTAACTATATATAATACAATGGGTTTGTATTGCAAGCTCGAATTCCTACAAGCTTGATTGAACCTTAAAAGATAGAGCTGGGAATATTGAAATCCTAGAAGTTTAAAAAAAGTAAATACACACTGCCTCTACACCTCTGCTAATTACATATACAAACTCTGAGATTGTACTACAGTGGGGAAGGAGTAAAATCGCAATCTCTACTTTACCGTGATCCCATACAATGAACATCTATACAATTCAAGTTTTAGGGATTTCAATGTTCCTGGCTCAATTATTTAAGGTTCAAGCTTATGGGAATTCAAGCTTGTGATAGGGACCCGATACAATATAATATAATTTGATACAGTACATAGTATGAAGTTTATAAGCTAATTACAGATGATAATTACTTCTATAGAAACTGATTTTATTATAACTGTATAAAGCTTTCAGACAATATTATCAGTAGTGTACTGAGAAAAACATGAGATACAACTTGTACAAATGAATAAATACATAAATAATGAATTAACTACAGATACTGTAACCTGGAAGGAATTCAAAATTCAGGAATAATGCAATAATTTCCCTGACTACTGTTTTAATGAAACCTCTCCATACTGTGAACTGCTATAGATACACTCCACACTTTCTTTAAGAAGCATTGACATTCCTGTGGCAGGGTAAGAGATTGCATGTTGTGCAGTGACTTGGCTCTGTCTTTCAAATACCCTATAAAGTGTTTCTACTCTAGGGAAGCTACTTAGGGATGTTCTGCGATGAGTTTTAATCTGTGTGCAGACAGCTTAAAACTGAAGCTGGTCATGCTTATTTATTCAGAATAAAGTTGATGAAACTCCCTGGTATTGTAAACTATTGCACACAGCTTCAGTTTCTGCTTCACAAAAACATTGGCTTTTCTTTGAATGATGGCAGATATGCTGTATTTATCTATAAAGTGTTGAGAGTGCATTCTGTACAGGCTTCCCTAGAATGGGAACCCCTTTGATTGGGCATAACAGCTGAGAAAAAGCTTGGATGAGTTAAGCAAAATTCAACATTAAGTGCAAAACATCTTTGTCATGTCCAGATTAAAGTTATTTAGTTGTATTTGACAGCTATATTTGGTGAAGTTAGGGGTATATTTGTCTGTTATACTTCTGTCACTTCAGGTTTCTTTATTTTTTCTTCATAAACTACTGGTTAAATGTTGTGAATGCACCTGTATACTTGCCACTTTGCTTAACTGATCATGGCAGCAGAGTCAGTGGCTCAACGGATAGCATATTTGCCTTTGGTGTTTGAAGATCCAAAGGCTGTGCGTTCTAGTGTCACACCAAGTACTTGATACTGACACTGCAGTGCAGCACAAGCTGCGTGGTACATCAATGAGTGCACCATTCTTTGGATGGGATGTTAATCCTAGGTCCTATCTGCATGAGCTGTTGATAGCACAGGTGGAAGTAAATGATTCCATAGAGGTTTTCAGAAAGAAGAGCAGGGGCTGATTTATTTGCATGTGGGTGTATGTGTTTTTGTGTATATAATATATAAATTTATATACATTATTTACATATTTTTGCAATCCTATATCCATCAATTTCATCAGTAACTGTACCTCAGTTTTTGTACATACTCCTTCCGTTCCCATTTCCTTAATTTTCATCCATCCTCCTCAATGCTTTTTCCACAAATATTTTCTTGTTTTTAAAAATAAATCTTTATCCCATCTGTTTTTGCTCTAGAATAGTTCTTCAACCCTTCTTTTCCAGAATACTCAGGTTGTAGCAAATAATATTTTAGCCCATTTATCAATTTTTTCTTGTTCCATATTTATTATACAATACCATTTCCATATTCATTTTCATGAAAGCTTCCCAATTATATGTATTTTTAAACTTTTTTAAAAAAGACATTAATTTTACATTCTGAGAAACAATACTCTGCAGTTTCCTCTACCTTGTAGTCATAACCCTTGCTTTCCTATATTGCCTTATATTTCCCTTAACAGATAACTTGTTTAACAAAATTCTTCACAAAATTTCCCAGCTTCACAGATGTCTTTAAACCTTTTCTTTCGTTGCTTTATTGCATTTCTAATATAATATGATAAATCATTCCATGGATGTAGAACAGAAATATTGAATCATATTTTCATATCTCTCGCTGCATTCATCAATTTTAATTTCCACAACTTTACCATATTTGTATATTCTATTCTCATCATAATCTCTTTTTTCATGTCTTCTTTTCCTTTTTACTTGTTTCCATGTCTCTTCATACCTTTCATATAACAATTTCCATGTAATGCTTTCTTGTATTCACAATCTTAATAACCCAAAACAAGTGCATTGATTCTAAAAAAAAAAAAAAAAATAGGACTTTTTGTACTTAGCCACCCCTTCTACATTTATATTGTAAGTTATTCCTGTTTTAATAAGATCAATTTCAAACCACGTATAAAATTGAAACATATTTCAAGTAATTCCTTTTCAATTTTCCTGTAAACATATAAACTTCTTCAACATAAGTAAGTTTCTCTGAAATGTATTTAACATCATGTAAGTAGTTGTCTTTACTTCTTTCAGTTCTATTGTCCACTAGATTCAGTAAGTGTTCACATTCTCCAAACTTAACCCTAATATATTCATTTTGTTCATGTTATAAATTTCATTCATCATCTTTATTTCACTAAATTTCATTTTTCCTTTCTTAAGTCTTAAACCTGCCATTTTTAATTTTTCAATTCTTATAGCATTTTCATTCAATCATCCTCTGTTTTTGCTACAATATATTATCTGCATAAGACAGACATACTGATATCTATATTTCCTTTCCCATCTTCCACATATTTTGTCCAGTTTTGGCATAAAAGTTTGAATGATTGCATTCAGTACTAGAACAGGAATGCACATACTTAAGCCGCAGCATTGCTTAACTCCCCTGCTTACCATGATCTGTTTTCCTATATATCCACTTGCCATTACTTTAACCCATGAATTTTCTTAACACATTTTTATAATTTACTTATTCCATGTGCTTCAGAAATTTCCCACATTGCTTCTTGACTTATTTTATCAAATACCTTCTCTACAAATTACATAACCAATCTTATCTCATTTCTTTTGTCAAGATCAGACCTGTTTCACTTATTATTATTAACACGTATTTTACTTCACCATTTCCTATTTGTTAAATCAACATACATTGCATCATTTTTTAATAATTGTCATAAATATTTTATAATCAATATTCTCTAAAGGTATAGGTCTCTCCAGTTTCTTATATCTTTCCTTTCATCATTTTCCATATACATTTTTATCATCCCATTACTGTGTTCTTTGTGTTTTTATATTAAATCATAAATGCATAATTATATTGTCTAAAATGTCATATCTATTTAAACATAAATTAAATCTTTGTTTTAAATCTTAGCAGAGGCTTCTTACTTCTGGGTTGCTATCTTACAGTCTGGTGTTGTATACTTTTATTTTGCTACCACATCTGCTTGCCTTCCCATTCTTACAGCATCAACATAAGAGTTTTTATCATACCCTGTTGTTGACTGCACCAGCCAACATACTGTAATGTTTTTTGTTCCTTTAGCACCAAAATCCACTGTTTATCCTGTTGAAACCGTCATTTCTTTGGCTTCCATAATGATGCAATAAGCTACTTCACTCCAGCTTGCTTCTGTTGTATTTTCTGGTTCACTTTGCTCCATCAAATTCAGTAAATCTCATCCTGTTAATCTACATCCCTCTAACTCTATTACAGTAACTTTCTCACTCCCAGTAGTTTCAGTCACCTCTTGATCTGATTCTTCCAAAACACACACACACACACACACACACACACACACACACACACACACACACACACACACACACACACACACACAGACACTCACACTGCTTCATCTCATGATTTCTTTTTTTTAAAACAAGTTTATTGTTTTTAACATACAAGAGAAATATCATAACAAGTTTATACAAGTAATTAAAATAGATATGATTATAACATTCAACAAAATAACCAAAGTAACTCAGCAAGCACCAAAAGCAAGATAGCAGGACTCAGCTCCTCGGCAAAAAAAGTTTATTCAAACCACAGATGTTGAAACATAAAATAAAAACACCATTAATGCCTTTTCTAAAAACTGTTGAGCACACAGCGTTTTCGTCAAATTAAGTTGACTTCATCAGATGACCAGTAACATTTCTTGACTTCCTTTTTATATCACCATCTATTAACTCATTTGCTTAATTGCATGGAATAATCAATTAAATGACATCAATTCATAGTTGTATATAGACCTTGCTCTAAAAACTGAATGAAAAAATACATATAAGACACTTAAAACTTTAAAACCGCATGTTATATGGTTATTAAAAAATTCTTTGTACTTGGTACATGTTATTTCATCCTATAACCTGTTTGTTAATATTCATGCCAGAAGTACGTTGTTGTTTAAATTAACTTACTGTGTTTAATGATAATAACAATAAAATCTTTATATCAAAAACCCCTTTTGGGAATATATAAATATAAAGGTGTATAAAATTTTATTGCACAGAATAATTAATTAATTTATATAAGTAGGAATATAAGGAAAATATCTTAAAAAGAATCTGAAATTGGGAAGATAAAGATGAATGAAAAAAATGAATAAAAAATGAATAAAAAGACCACTACATAATTGGGACATCTAGTGGTGAATAATATTATTACACCTTAGCTTATAGTTTAGCTGCTCTTAACCTTAAAAGTGGCAGTATGGATATTTTATCATTTAATCCAGGAAATTTGTCTGAATTCAGAGACAACTGCCACCACAGCTCTCTATATTCGACTCTGTCTTCCCAGGGACCCCCCCTAAGGTCTTTGTTAACTTGTTCAATTATAAGGAATTTATATTTATATTCCATACAAGTTTTGCTGTGTTTATAAAGTGCATTGCTTTCTTTTCTAGTTGATATGTCGTACATATGCTCATATATCCTCCTCTGGAGGGCTCTCTCCTCACAATGACCTCACTAAGGCATTGATATTAGAATACAATGGATTAAACAATGAAATCAGAAAAATATTTTTTAGAGAATGGAACAGATTTTTAGCCTTAACAGACATAGAAGGTATTGGTAATATTCCTAAGAAAGTAATATACAAAAATTCTAGAAGTATTGGCAACATCCTAGAGACTAAAAGTGGATATGGGAAAAATAGGAATAAAAACAAAAAAGGTACATACAAGTGTGGTCGCTGTAGACAATGCTGCTATATTTTGAATAAGGAGGGATTGTTCCTCGAGAGTAGAAACAAATGGATATATAGCCCAGACTATTACAATTGTGAATCCATGGGCATAATATACCTAGCAGTTTGTGAAACCTGTAGCTCTTTTTACATAGGAAAGACAGAGAGAGCCCTCCAGAGGAGGATATATGAGCATATGTACGACATATCAACTAGAAAAGAAAGCAATGCACTTTATAAACACAGCAAAACTTGTATGGAATATAAATATAAATTCCTTATAATTGAACAAGTTAACAAAGACCTTAGGGGGGGTCCCTGGGAAGACAGAGTCGAATATAGAGAGCTGTGGTGGCAGTTGTCTCTGAATTCAGACAAATTTCCTGGATTAAATGATAAAATATCCATACTGCCACTTTTAAGGTTAAGAGCAGCTAAACTATAAGCTAAGGTGTAATGATGTTATTCACCACTAGATGTCCCAATTATGTAGTGGTCTTTTTATTCATTTTTTATTCATTTTTTTCATTCATTTTTTATCTACCCAATTTAGATTCTTTTTAAGATATTTTCCTTATATTCCTATTTATATAAATTAATTAATTATCCTGTGCAATAATATTTTATGCACCTTTATATTTATATATTCCCAAAAGGGGTTTCTGATAAAAAGTTTTTATTGTTATTATCATTAAACACAGTAAGTTAATTTAAACAACAATGTACTTCTGGCATGAATATTAACAAACAGGTTATAGGATGAAATAACATGTACCAAGTACAAAGAATTTTTTAATAAGCATATAACATGCGGTTTTAAAGTTTTAAGTGTCTTATGTGTATTTTTTCATTCAGTTTTTAGAGCAAGGTCTATATATAACCATGAATTGATGTCATTTAATTGATTATTCCATGCAATTAAGCAAATGAGTTAATAGATGGTGATATAAAAAGGAAGTCAAGAAATGTTACTGGTCATCTGATGAAGTCAACTTAATTTGACGAAAACGCTGTGTGCTCAACAGTTTTTAGAAAAGGCGTTAATGGTGTTTTTATTTTATGTTTCAACATCTGTGGTTTGAATAAACTTTTTTTGCCGAGGAGCTGAGTCCTGCTATCTTGCTTTTGGTGCTTGCTGAGTTACTGTGGTATTCGTGGTGTTTCCAGTGGAGGTGATTTACTAGTAGCAGCAAAATAACCAAAGTATTTACAAAGACATCCACTACAATCAGATCAATTAATTAAACTAAAATACCATGCTATTGAAGTTAAGATTTTTTTAACAAGTTTTGTAAAGTATCCCATACAATATAATAAGACGTTTTTCTAGTAGTTCTTGATTTTATTGTCATCAATTCCATATGGCACACTATAGTCATAACATTTTTAAATTCATTGAACGAAGGAGGTGTATCTGAAATCCAATTTCTGGTTATTATTTTTCTAGCCACTGCTAGAATAGACCATAACAAGGGAAGCTTAACCTTTTTAACACTTTGAGGTACAGGTGTGTTGAATAATATAAGAGATTTAGAAATAATGAAATTATCTGTAAAAAGAGTCTGCAAAAAATCATTGATTGACTTCCAATATTCTTTCAATTTTATACAGTCATAAAACATATGAGCCCAGTCAGCATTAATTTCTACATTACATCTTTTACATAGATTATCTTTATTATTTATTTTACAAATCATCAAAGGTGTATAAAAGGATCTATGTAAAAATTTCCATGTAAAAAGTCTCCAGACAATGGAAGACGTAGTTTTATAGGCAGATTCCAATATATATTGTTTATCTTGTTGATTTGGTGGGTCACCATTAATGGAAGTGAAATAATTCCAGTAGGTATCTACACTGTAAAAAGTTTCTTGTCTGATAATTTTATGTATGTATGAAAGCTTACCTTTATCAGAAACTTTATGTTGTAAATTTAATATCAAGTAATCAATCGGTGTTGGAATAGATTCTTTAACTGTTATAGACATTAGATCAATTTTATTAATGAGATGTTGTCTAAAGGTCTGAACTTCTAACCAACAAGTTTCTCTTAGATCAAATTCTTGTTTTAAGAAATCTAGATTTTTAACTTTATTATCAGATAGCAACTGATACCAATACTTTAGATCATTATCTGTAGCTAAATGAGTTCCTTCAGAAGTGGATGACAAAAGCATACCTCGAGTATACATTATAGGGAATGTAATAAAATTCCATTCCTTATATTTAGGATGCATGAATATAAAATTACGATAACTAATAATAATGTTTAATGGGTAACTAACTATATATTTAGGTGTAATAGGTGAAGTACAAAATTCTTTTAGTAACCATAGAATGGAGTTATTTACAATCATATTTTTATGTGTTAAGGAGATTTTCATGAAGTGAATACTAATTAGTTCCCAGTAATCTTTCCATTTTGCAACATATGACTGATCTATTAACAAAGTAATAACTTTTACAATAGAAGAGATAGTATATAAGTTAAAGTCTGGAAAAGAAATACCCCCTTGAGACCAGCTATTAGTATGCTTCTTTAATGCAATCCTAGGTCTAATAGGTGCCCATAGGAAATTTAACATTAGTGCATTTAATTTTTTGATAATTATTTTTGTAGGTGGGAGTATTATTGATTGTATTAAGTATAATATCTTAGGGAATATTATCATTTTAATAATTGTAAGTCTCTCTTCCATAGTAAAAAACATATTATTCCAGGTATTGAAAAGATTTTGTATATTAAGAAGACAGGTATTATAATTATTATGTATAATAGATTTAATATCTTTAGTTAATATTATACCTAGATAAGTTATCTGACCTGAATTGGGTACATATTTAGTAAAATCACTAATGAGAACATTTTTTGTGTATATATAGGTAGTATTTTAGTTTTTTCTTCATTGAATATTAAACCAGAAATACTTTTAAAATTCATCATTTTATCAAATAGAGACTGCATAGAAGAATTAGATCCTGCTGATGTAATTAGAACATCATCTGCAAAGAGTTGAATTTTAGATGTTGTATTTTCATCTATTTCAAATCCCTCTATATCAGTACTATTTCTGATCAGATTAGCCCAAGGCTCCATTATTAAAGTGAATAATAGTGGAGAGAGTGGACACCCTTGTTTTGTACCTTTAAAAATGGGTATTTTTTTGTGAGACATATGTTCCTATCTTAATATAAGCCAATGCTCCTTTGTATAGATGCTCAATTAGATTTACAAATGCATCTGAGAAGTTTGTGCACTTCAGTAAGGTAAACAAGTAGTCCCAACTTACTGAATCAAATGCTGAACTTATATCGAGACTAATAAGTGTTAAATCTTTCTTTCTCCTATTTGCAAAATCAATTAATGTTAGAGTTCTCCTTATATTATCAAAAGTATTTATATTTACAATGAAGCCTGTCTGATCTATATCTATAATGCCAGGGATGATTGTCTTCAATCTATCAGCAAAAATACTCATAAACATTTTATAATCAACATTAAGTAATGAAATGGGTCGATATGAAGTACATCTAGTTGGGTCTTTATTAGGTTTTAAAATTGGCGAAATAAATGTGTATTGCCAAGATGGGGGGGGGGTTATTAGCTCATTTTGGGCCAAAATAAAAACCTTATGTATTAATGAGTATGTACTTTTAGAAAGAATTTTATATATCTCTGGTATAATACCATCATTACCTGGTGCTTTGTTTGATTTAAGCTTGTTTATTTGTGTAACAACCTCTGTATATGAAATACTTCTATCCAATAGTTTAATCTGTTGTTTATTAAGTTTTTTATTCATGTTTGTAGTTATAAATTCCTTTATTTTTTCTTTAGGTTCCATGTTAATGTTATTATGATTAATTTTGTGAAAGTGATTTCTAAATTCATTTAGTATTTCTGGTAGACTAGAAACATTCTTCTTTTTCCTTAGAGAGAAAATTTATTTGATATGATTTTGCTTATTCAACATTTTTGTTTTGTTTTTAAGTCTATGTAAGTATTTGGGGCTTATTGAGTAAGACAAAAACTTGTATTTCTCTAAAGTTATTTTAACTTTATGAGTCAAAATTTCTTTGTATTTCTCATTTAGTTTGTTTATTTCTTCAATGACTTTCTTATCCAAAATATTTTCTTTATTATTATGTTTATAAGAGTCTAATTTACTTTGAATATCTAACAATTCCTTATCCCAAGATTTCCTTTTATTATTATACCATCTGATACTTTGTCCATATAGATATGATTTTAAAGCATCCCAAACATAAACAATGGAGACTTCAGGAGTATTATTTATGTCTAGAAAATGTTGTACTTCTGAAAGTATATATTCTTTATAATCTTTTAGTTGAGTTAAGTATGCTGGTATCCTTTTGATCTGAACATTGTAAGTATTTTTTATCATGAACTCAAAACAATTGAATTATGATCAGATATAGGACATGAAATGATTTTAGAGTTAATTAATTCTGTTACCATCTGGTTAGAAATAAAGACTCTATCTATTTTTGAATAAGTTTTGTATCTGTTAGAAAAAAGGTGTATGGTAATGATTTTGAGTCTATCTGATTATTAATATCATTTAAATGATAAGAATTAACAAAATCCTTTAAATGTTTTGCATTAGATGTAATTTTCCTTTTCCTATAGTAGTAGTATCATTTTCATGTAGGATACAATTAAAGTCACCTGCCAAAATAATATCTCCTATAGAGAATGATATGATCTTATCAAGATGGTATTTCACTGTATTAATACCAATTCCAGGTATCCAATATACATTGATTAATGTATAAGTCTTCCCATTAATTTGTATTGTAACCATACAAAACATTCCTTTATCACCTTGATAAGACTTAATAGTTTTAGGAATGGGCATACTTTTATTCCATAAAATAGCCACTCCTCTTTTTTTCTGAGTGTGCTCTGAACTAACCCATACTGTATATTTATTTGTGGCTAATTTATCAATATCTTTTTTCAGGAGATGTGTTTCTTGAAGGAATACTAAGTTGGCCTTATGTAAATTAATGTATCTTATTAGGCTTGCCCTTTTACACGGGTTATTCAGTCCATTAATGTTTAAAGAAATTCCTTTTAGAGAAGTAATTTGGCATTTTTAAAACATATAAAACTTATAATCAAAATAACAATTAACAAAATAAGTAATGTTATACCTCCTCCTTTAGGTGTACCTTTAGATATAGCTGCATTTATTGAATCTCTTATGGGATTTTGTATAAGATTCAATTTTGTTTGTAGTGACAATGAGCTTACAAAATGTATTGTGGATGTCAGAACTATATACATACAACAGTGAACAAAAGAAGATAATGTAAGGATTAAACCTTGCACCCAGCCTGGAGTTAAAAACTCCAACTTAGAGTAGTACATACTACTCAAGTTAACCCCCTACCCTAAGCAGCAGTACCTCAGCTGCCACCTTATCAATTTAATACTAGTTATTATTAACTTAAATTAACAACTTTCAATTAGATTATCTGGTAAGACAAAGCTACACATTTGATAAATCAGCATCATATAAACAAATAGAAACTTTTAAAAACAATTCATACTACTATGTACATCTATTTAATATAATACATTTATACTCAATTAGCATTCAAATAAACTTGATATTAGGAACCAAGAAGAGAGAAAGAAATAAAAGACGTGAGAGAGGGAGAGAGAGAAAGAAAAAAAAAAGGAGGGCATATCTACATATTAATTTATTCAAAGTTTGTAAAAATAAGTTCTGGTGTTCATTTAAATCAATAACTTTGGCTATTATGGTTCAGACATTACATATATTAAGATGTATCTATTTTCTGTCATAGAAATGCAGTTAACAGCTTCCAAAAGACTTTAAATTACTTGTATCAGAGTTTTTTTCTCATACTTATTATTGCCAATAAAATAAAATATTATATTTATAGAAATTGTTATAAATAATACTGCATAGCTATGTAAATTCTCAGAAATACTTGCATTAATGTGAAGAAAGCCATCTGTATTTTGTATATCTGAACTGCTGCTTTAAAATATGTCACATGACAACTTCTTCCAAAATAGAGTCATAAAGATATTTATGCTTGTCATTCAGATAAATCAGATGAATTATAGCAATGTATGTGTTTAAATCATAAGTTTTTTACATACATTAATATGTTGCAGTCAAGTAAACTTTCAAAAACACGTATAAATATTTCACTTTCTATGCCTTCTAAAATATCACATTTGCTTACTATGAGATACTGAATCATTTAAAATCATTACAACTTTCATATTTTATAAATTATAACATGAATAAATAAGTAGTTATAAAAGATAACTCACATTTAAATGTTATAGAGTTTATTTTCCATCGCAGAGTCGCATTTGCAGCAGTTCTACTTCCTGGTAGTGTGTTCTTCATGAATCTGCGATGTGTCAGTGTGAATTCAGGGGTCAAAGTTCAAATTGACTGCTTTCAGCTTCTCTGCATGAATTCTGAGTGTTGAAGCTTTTAAAACAACTCGAGGACACTATTCACGAGGTAACCCACATCCCAAATTGTCTCCCTTAACATTCTGGCAGGAATTTTGTTAAAAACAAGTGACTGACATTCATTTATCAATATAAATGAAGCTAAACATAGCAAAACCTTCGCAAAGTATTTTACAAGTTATTATAATCTAAATAGAATGTCATTATTTAAAATAAAAGAAAAGAAGAAAAAGAAAAAAAAATGTATCAAGTTACTAACCTTAGTTCTCTTTGTCAGAAAGAGAAACATATTGAATGATAGCTTGTTATTAGTTCCTCAGATATTTTGACTGATTATGAAACAAAAACAGTTCTTTGTACACAGAAAATAACTTTGATTAAATCTTTTTCAGAATATTTGTGGCTTTCTGAAAATGCAGTAACTATATTTAAAAAGATTAATAGTGAAGAAAAAAAGAGAGAAAAAAGAAAAAAACATAGAACAAGTCATTTGTTTTTTAGTCTCTTTTTCTTCTCTGAAGTCTTCCATGAAGTTTCTGTTGCCAACCTCTTTAATGAAGGACTAGCCCATTCCATTTCCTCTATTTTATCCAAAATCTTATTTTTTTTGATAAACAGCAATGCAGAGTCTAAGTCATCAAAAATTTTAGGACCATCAGGAAGGAAGATTTTTAGCTTGGCAGGAAACAGAAGGTAGGTTTTAAACTGTGCTTTCTTAAGCTCCCTTATTAATGGCAGAAAAACTTTTCTTTTAGTTATTACCAAGGAAGAATAGTCATTGTCAAAATGCACAGTTCCCTCATTAATTTTAACAGGAGTTTTAGCCCAAGCAGATTTAAGTACCATATCTTTATCAAAAGATGATAGAAATCTAACTATAACTGATCTAGGATACTTTTTGTTAGAGTTAGTATTAGCTATAGATCTATGGGCTCTTTCGATACCAAAAGAAAATGCTTCTGGCAAGTCTAAAGTTTTAGGGAGCCATGTTGTTAAAAAAGAAGTAATATTGTTACCTTCAATATTTTCTGGCAGTCCAAAAATCCTAATGTTATTGCGCCTAGATCTATTTTCCAGGCCATCAAGCTTTGTTTGTAGATGTGTATTTTGTTTCAGCAAAAACTCAATGTTGATTTCCTCTTCTTGGATTCTATTTTCCATGTCATTTACAGTCTCTTCTATGCCTGTAATCTGGGTCTTCTGTTGTTGCAAGTCTATATGTAACAAGTCTATTTGTTTTGTAGTTTTTTCTATGAAGGTATCAATTTTAGTATCCAGTTTATCCATCTTAGCAGTAAGTTGCTGGATTGTAGATATCAGAGACTGAAGTTCTTTCTTGATGCTGGAATCTTGAGAATTTGTCTTACTGGAACTCATTTCAAACAGAGAAACTGACAGGAAAATTTCCAAGGTGATTTCTGACAGGAATATTATTAAAATTTTCTTTCTTTTTTAGGTATTATTCAAGAAATAGATAAACCAAACATATTTAGAAAGAAAATTACTTCATAAATTAATTTTTAAAGTAATTATTTCCTGTCAGTGCAGTGAAATTGGTGGAGCTGAAGAAATCTGCTGCTATCCTGTGTTCATCCTTGGCCACGCCCCCCCCAGGAATGGCCTTTTTCATCATCTCATGATTTCTGACAACTGAGTTGGCACTAGCCCTACCACACCACCTAGTGGTTGTCATGCACAGCAAAACAAAAGAGCAGTGGTTGCATTATAGATATATTATTTACATGTTATTTACATATTATTGTACATTATTTATAGACTTTTATAACTCCATAACTTTTGTACATACTTTTTTCTCCACTTCCTTAATTTATACGTATCCGCCCTAATGATTTTTCCACAAACATTTTTTTATTTCTGCAAATACATTTTAAATCCTGTTTTTTTATCCAGTAGTCCTTCACAACTTTTTTCTACAGTACCCAGATTATAACAAATATGTTATCCCATTTGTCAGTTTCTTCCACCCTTCCTTTTTCATATTTACCATACCCATTTTGTTTCCACATTCATTTCCTTAAAACCTTCCCACCTAAATACATTTTTAATGTTTTCTCAAAAATACTTACTCATTTTACATTCTAAAAAAAAACATTTGCCATTTCCTGTGCCTTGCAATCATACCACCTTTTTTCTTCTATTCCTTTATATTTTATATTTCATATTTCCCTTAACAGATAACCTTTTAAATAAAATTCTCAATAAAAAAGCCCCCAATTTCAAAGAAATCTTCAAAGATTTTCCTTCTTTACTTTATTGCTTTATTGCATTTCTAACATAATCTGATAAATTACTCCATGGATATACAAGAAAAATATTGCATAATTTTTTCAAGCCAATTATTATATGTTTTTTTAATTTCTGTTACTTTATTTTCATATTTCTTTCATAGTGTTTTTTTTTTCATCTCTTCTTTTTTCCTTTTACTTGTTTAAATGCCTCTTCACACCTCTCATATAACAATTTTCCCACCATTTTATTATGCCACTTGTTCTCACTATTAATAACAAAAAACAGGTGCCTTAATCCTTAAAACAACAGGATTTTTCAGACCTACCCTCTTTTTTATTGTATATTATTCCTCTAGTTATGGGGTTTAGTCTTGAATTGTGTGTAAAACTGAACAATATAGCAATTTTTTCTCCATTTTTCCTGGAAATGTATAAACTCCCTTAATATCAGCAAGTTTCCTCAATGTGTATGCATTTAAAATGTATGCCTTTTCATTATATTATAAATTAAAACATTTCTACCATTCAAGTAGTAATGAAATATTAGTCTATTTGTGGTATAGTATAGGTATACTATAGCTACAATGTAAGATTATAGAAACAGGGTCAAAGCAAGAAATATAACAGATGGACTAGAAAAAATATAAATGCTAAAAGTATCTGAATTGTCATCATAATATAATTTTAGCAGTGAGATCTCCAGATCTGATGGATCGGTGACAGATTAGAAAGGCAACAGCCATGATATTCAGAAAAGAAAAGACTCATGTTTCAGATGAGGTTGGTGAGATTGTGTTCAATGATGTTTGAATAGCATCCAAGAAGTTCTAGAAAATTATCTTTTGATTTGTGTTTGTGCATATGGGGATGAGAGGTATTGCCCAAGTCAATCTCAGCAGTTGGGAGAAATACTATTATCAGCTCACTGTTAGCAGGTAGAGGGGTGCTTTAAGGAATGTTTATAGCAGTGTACATGGGAAAGTAGAGCTAGCTGAGTATGATCAGTCCATTTTGTTAAGGTGGACACAGCAGGAAATCATTTCCAAGGTGGCCAGGTAGTATTGACAGATAAGATCTGTCTTGAAATTCTGTAGGCAGTAGACATTACTGGGTCTTGTAGTTAGCACGTCTTTTAATTTTTATATAGACGATGGGAAGAATACCTCAAGATTGATAAACTAGAGTGATGGTCCTGGATTTCAAAGGGGGGAGAGGAGGTTGTTTTATAATGATGCTAGGATAGAGATTCTGACTAGTGTTTGAGCCTGTCATTCAGGAAGAGTATTGTGGATTCTATCCTGTTTTTGGAGTGGTATGTAAAACACAGCATGTGTTGTAACTTTAAGAAGCATTTCAGGGTGAGGGGACATGTGTATAAATAGAGAAAATGTGCAGGCAGCAGTGCCATTTTGAGTGAACAGCCAGAGTGTTAACATGTATGAGTGCAGTAGTCAGTCTGTTTATAATTTTATATAATTATAAGTTACTAAGCCTCAGTCCTGATGTGTTTGTATGTAATAAAGCTGCTTGAACCAAACCCACAACTGTTTGTCTGTTTTATCCTGACCGGATGAGCGACATGGTGCCAGAAGCGGCAGGTCTGACTGACATGGTGTTAGAACTGGCATGCCTGAACAACATGCTACCAGAAGTGGTGTATCCGAATGAAATGGGGTTAAAAGTCTCATCCCAACCTGCTCAAATGACTGAAAAAGTTCAGAAATGAATTTCAGGTAATAAAAAACTTGCATAAATGATTTATTTCATAAAGAAAATGATACGAAGCATTCGCAAAGCACAAAATGCATTAATAATCAAACACAAAGCACAAAACACATTATTAATCAAACAAAAAGCACAAAATGTATTAATGATTAAACGAAATGTTCAAAACCATGATATTTGATAAAGTTATTCAAAATAATTATGAGAGCATTCAGAACTACTTCTGATTTGCATAACGCGCATGTTAAAAGTAAAACGAGCACAAGAAGAGTATAACGAGCACATGAAAAGTATAATGAGCATGTTAAAAGTAAAACGAGCATAACAAGTAAAATAAAAGGGTAAAATGAGCATGGAAAAGTAAAGCAGCTGCAATTTTTAGTAAACAACCATTTGTTTTATATGAGCTACTATTTTGCAGTGACTAAAGCTATTCAGAGTATAACTAGAGTTGTTTGAAGTATCTCAGAGTATGCAAAGTGTTTGCAGTGTGTACTTTATTACAGTACAATTATTTTGAAGAGTTTACTGTGTGCAAAGTACAATTATTTTGCAAGGTGCAGTCATTTCAAAGTGTTTCTTACACTTTAGTGAGTCATTTTGCATGTAGAGTCATTTCAAGAGTCATTTCAAGAAGTTTCTTGTTCTGTGCACAATTCATTCACAAAGCACAGTGATTTCAAATTGTTTCTTAAACTGATAAAGGTGGTTTCACAAAATACAGTGATTTTATAGTGTTCTTGTGATATGGAAACTTATTTCATAAAGTTCAATTGTTCCAAAGAGTCTATTGTGCTGTTGAGAATACTTACAAGTTTCTGGCGTAAATTTCTGACATATGTGTCTGTATGTTTGTTCTTAATTCCAAGGGTCTTTATTACTGTATGTTGGCATGGCAGAGGCATTTCCCAGACCCAGTCCACTTATGTTTGATCATAATATTGCAGAGAACTGGAGACTATTTGAGCAGGAATACAACATTTTCATACAAGCAGCTTTTTCTCATAAAGATGCACATAATAGGGCATTTATTCTGCTTAATCTAGCAGGGTCAGAAGACACTGAAAGAGAGCATTCATTTATGTATGCAACAGTAGTATATGCAAGAGAAGGGGAAAACTGCCATATCATTGTACAAGCTGAATCAAGGTAGGACTCTGAGTGCCTGAAATGTAAATTTAGAGAAATGTGTAACCTCCAGACAAATGCTACATGGGAGAGGCACTTATTTCATATGAGACAAAAAGTCAGGAGAAACTTTTGCAGCTTACATTACTGGCTTGAGAAACAAAGCTAAAATATGCAGATTTGGTGATCTGAAAGATGAGTTGACAAAGGACAGACTTGTGTGTGGTGTTAATAATGCTGCATTGAGAAAGATTTTGCTTTGAGACAGTGATTTAACGCTGAGCAAAGCCATAGAGATTTGTCAAAAACAGCTTGCAATTGTATGTAGTCAAAAGACATGTGCAGTCATTATTACATTTCAGAGACATTTTAAGAATGAAACTGCTTTCTTTTACCAAACAAGTCCATCATGTAAGCACATGTCCTAGTTCAAGTTTCTCTGATGCTATATGCTGATATTTTCGAAGACAATTTAGGTAAACTTCCAGTTGTGTACTCCATGAAATTAGACCCAGAGGTCAGTCCAGTAGTCAGACCCATGAGAAGAGTTATGTTATAGCTATACTAGACAGAGTCAATGTCCAGTTAGATAAAATGGTGCAGCAAGGTGTGATTTGTCCAGTTACAGAACCAACTGAATGGGTGCCTTCCATGGTGGTTTCTCATAAGAAAAGCTCAGATGAAATTAGAATATGTATTGACCCAAGAGACTTAAACCAAGCATTAAAGAGACCCCACAGTCCTATGCATACAGTCATTTTGCTACCCTCATGCCAAATGCCACTGTTTTTTTCTGTCTTAGATGCAAAGAGTTCATTTTGGCAAGTAATGCTTGATCACAAATCTTCACTACTGACTAAATTCAGCACACCATTTGGTAGATACGGATTTTTCAGAATGGCTTTTGGAATAAATTCTGCCAGTGAAGTCTGTCAGAGTGCAATGGAGCAAATTTTTCAGGCTATCTGTGTGCTATAATAGTGGATGATTTACTGGTTGGAGGCAATGGTGAAGCAGAGTATGACAGAAACCTCAGGAAAGTTCTGGAAAGAGCAGGTGAAGTGAATCTAGAGCTCAATCCTTTGAAATGTAAATTCGGGCTACCAGAAGTTACTTATGTTGGTCATTTGTTTACCAATTCAGGCTTGCGACCAGATTCTTCCAAATAAACAGCCATTCTCGAGATGCCAGCTCTAGATAATATTCAAGCCTTACATCATTTTCTTGGTATGATTAACTATTTGGACAAGTTTATACCAGACATTAATGACTTATCAGTGCCCTTAAGAGAGCTGACATGCAAAAATGGTACCAGGTCAGGGCTGGAACAATACCAGACAGCATTTGTTGACCCGAAACAGAAAATTGACAGCCCACCTACATTAAGATACTATGATATCAGCAAACCAGTAATTCTTTCCTGTGATGCTTCAAGGTTCGGTCTTGATGCATCTAGAACTCTTACCCAAATTGAGATGCAGTATGCTCAAATTGAGAAGGAACTTTCAACAGTTGTATTTGCATGTTCAAAGTTCCATGATTATATTTATGGCTGAACCATACAGATTGACTGATCATCAACCTCTAGCCATTATTTTTAAGAAGCTTCCTACAGCTCCAACAACACTAGAAAGAATGATGCTCAGATTACAAAAGTACAACTTCAAAATAGTCTATATGAAAGACAAACTTCTTAATCTGGCTGAGAGCTTACCCAGATCACCCAGAAATACCACAAAAAGCTTGATATGAGAATTTTGACCTCAATGTCATGGAAGTGTATACATTTTGTCCCACAAGACTTGATGAGCTAAGAGATCATACAAAGACTGATCCAATTTTGAAAAAGCTCAACCATTTCATCAAATTTGGATGGTTGTCAAAGCAATCGTGTGTACCAACAGAAGTTCAACCTTATTTTCCTTACAGAGATGAGATGTTGATGGTATCATTTTCAAAGGTCCTAAAGTTGTCGTTCCTACTTCCTTACAACATGAGTACATCCAGATTTTGCATTGTGACCACCCAGATTCTAAAGTTACCAGAAGAAGGGTGAGAAGACTAGTATTTTGCCAATCTCTGTCAAAAGATATCAATAAAGTACTTTCATCTTCTTCAGTATGCAATAGTACTAAACCGCATAAAAAGAACCAGTTCAGCTAAGCCAGATTCCTGAATTACCTTGGTCAACAGTAGCCACTGAAATATTCAAGTGGAATACTCAACATTACTTAGTGTCGGTAGACTCATATTCAAATTGGCTCAAGACTGATCTGCTACCCAACCTAACAAAGTTGAAACATCATTTCTCTATCCATAGTAGTCCACTCAAAGTTATTTCTGACAACCATGCCCAGTTTACCAGTCAGCTATTTCAGAAATTTGCAAAAGAGTGGGACTTTATCCATGTTCTCAGTAGTCCTGAGTACCCACAGTCAAATGGCCTAGTTGAACTTGCAGTACAAAGTGCAAAGCAATTACTAGGAAGGTCAAAGCATGACAATACCGATGTTTTCTTGACTTTACTTAATCCCAGAAATATACCCTGTGACAATTTACTTGGCTCACCTGCTCAGACATTTCTGTCTAGGAAAACCAGAACAACCTTGCCTGTCAGTTCTAGTTTGTTGGTGCCTAATGCTAAAAACACCAGAGCAGTCAAAGTCCAACTATTCAAAAAGCATTCATTTCAGAAGTCCAATTATGATAAAATGAGCAGATTTCTTTGTCCATTGAATGAAGAAAAGATAGTGAGGATGCAAACGGCAAACGTTTTGATCAAACTGGTCAAGTGAGAGGTGTATGTGCCAAGCCAAGATCTTACTTAGTAGAATCTAAGGATATAGAACACAGAAGAAATTGCAGGCATCTTTTTCCAATGTCTGAATCGATATCTCAGCATTGTACCTGTGATGCAGACTCTAGATCTTAAAGCAATCCAGACGATGTTCCTGTTGAAGGACATGTCTCAGTATCTATTCCTGTTCGTAATGATGTCCCAGAAGTCTCTAGCATTGAACATTCACTAAAGAAAGTTCCTGTTGCTAAACCCAGTCCTAATTTTTATGTCACATGATCAGGTTGTATTTCCAGACCTAGTGTAAAATACACAGCAACCTGGACATGATTGTTTCATTTGTAATTAGTTCTGTATAACTGCATGTCAAAGGATTATGTATGTACAATTGCATGTCAGTGATTGTTGTCATTATTACTGTGCATTACTTATTTCTCAAAGAGGGGGATGTAGAACAGAGTATTTGTTGTGACTTTAAGAAGCATTTCAAAGTGAGGGCATGTGCATATAAATAGAGAGCACGTGCAGGCAGCAGTGCCAATTTGAGTGAATAGCCAGAGTGTTAACATGTATGAGTTCAGTAGTCAGTCTGTTTATAAGTTTATTTAAGTTTAAGTTACTAAGCCTCAATCCTGATGTCTTTGTATGTAATAAAGCTGCTTGAACTGAACCTGCAGCTGCTTGTCTGTTTTATGCTGACCAGATAAGCAACATAGCACATCAGCTCTTTGTCATTGTACAGGTACTGGAGAGGTCACTGGAGTGTGCTAGTATCATCTATTTGTGTTTTGTAAACCTACAGAACACATAATGACTGTGCACACTAGAAAGTCCTTTCAGAGATGTTCAAACAGTTCAGGGTCCCATGGTTGCCGCTTGACATTTAGTCACTGTATTTGTAGAGTTACAATTCAGTCACGTTTTCTTTTTACTTTTATAATACATTTACTGAATTATCACATAAGATATAGGCAAACATACATTTATGTTATAGAAAACAAACCATATTAACATTTTTCCATTCACAATCATATTCCTATGTATATTTATCATCAATTCAACCTTACATAAATTGATTAACCCCTGCCTTCCCTTATACCTCACTCATCTTACAAAATGTTATTCTGTATGTATTGTTCCCACAATCTTCATTTTTTCTATGCAATTTCCTCCTACCCTTTTCTAAAAATCACATTTCTACTTCTTTCATCTCTTTTATAATATCCAAGTACTTTAAATACAGTTGGTTTATACTTTGATTTCCATTTTCTAATAATTGCTTTTTTAGAGGCCACCAAAATTAAACTTAACAAAGTCTTACTATGAATTTGTCCTTCAGATCCTGGATTCCAGCTCAAAAAAATAAATTCCTTAGTTGCACACATTTGCTCACTCAATATTTTTGACAGAGTACACTGTAGGGGATTTTTAAAGTCTGCCAACTCATTATACAGGTCTATATTAGAAGACCGACTGTTTAGGTGATCGAACACCTAAACATCGATCTTCTAATATCGAAAGCAAAAAACAGCGAACGGCCGATTTAACGCAGGGAAAGATTTCCCTTGGCCGTTCACCAGAGTTTGCTATTTCTCTAATGTTGAGTGATCTTGGAGTTGGTATATTTAGTTAGGGTGGGTGTGGGGGGCAAAGCCCCCCATTTAATTTAGATGTAAAGTAATGTATTTTGTGTTGTGGCCGAGGGACCTGTTTTCCTGGGACGTTCGGCATTGTGCGGTTCGATATTAGAAGATTGATCTTTAGATGTTTGATCACCTAAACACTCAGTCTTCTAATATAGACCCCATTATACTCCCCAAACATATGCTCCCAGTTAACTCTTTCTTCTTCATCACACCTCCAACATTTGCCATCTTCCTGAAGAAAAATTCTTCATACCTATGCAAACACCTCAAGCAAAAATTATAAATCTTCTAGACTTTGTTGCACATTTGGGAGCCATATTATATACTTCCATGTGTTTCCCTTTGAATGTCTTATTTAATTTCTCTTCCTTATTTTTTCTAATCTCCTCTGATTGATTCATGTAGCTATCATGCACTATTTTCTATTTTATCCCTTTTTATCAGCAGATTCTGTTCTAGATTCAAGGAAAAACTCTAAAAGAGCAGGTCTTTCTCTTAGGATTCCCCTGTTCCTTTCTCTTTGCCTATCAATCCCTGAGATGGAATGCAGTCTCTAGCCTGCAGTTCAAATATCTTCTTGGCTTCTTCCCATTGATATATCTTCCCTCTCTTGTTACCTTGAATCCTTTGCCAGTTTTCTCCAGTAAATTCCAGACCTCTCTTCCCATTCTTTGTACCTGTAATTGCAGTCGTACCTATTGACAAAAATCTCCTTCCTCCATTCTCATGTTGGCTTAGTTCTTAGAATACTTTGTTACTTTATGAATGTAATATTCTCAATCTCTGTTATTCTTCCTAGGGATCTGCATTAAAAATCCCACTCTCTCCTTATTTCTTGAATTCCCCTTCTTCATTATCCCTTTCCACTTTGAATTGCAGCTTTCTGCTTGTGTTGTATTTATGAGCCTTAACTGTGTAACTCTAAAATATCCTTTCAAATCAGGTAATCCTAATCCATTTATTCTACTGGAAGGATCAATTTATCCTACTTTACACTCGCCCTTTTCTCTTCTCAGATAAAATCCTTTAATTCTTTATTAATTACTATACACAGATTACCTTCTGGTTGATAAAAATATGCCTGACTTGTATATTAAACTAAGGGGACTAAAATATTTTCACTACTTGTATCTTGCTATCCATATTCATAAACAAGAGTTTCCAGCTTCCCCATTTTTGTATTATTGTTTGTTTAGTCTCTTCCCACATATCCTTAGCTGCCATAACAGAATCCTTTTTAATCTGTTCTCCTATATACTTCATTTTATTGTGTCTTTTGCTGGCACAATTCATATGTGTGTTTATAATTTACAACTATGACCCTTGTTTTATCTTCATTCATTTTAAATCCTGAAAAGAAACTGTCTCAAGATGTTCCATAACACAGAGATGTCCTTTTATGGTTTTATCAGGTACAAAATAATAACGTCTGCAAATATAGCCAACTTTTCTTCATTACCATACCAATTATATCTTTGAATTTCTGAATCCCTATGTCCTTTGCTAGTGGCTCTTAATATAATGCAAATAACAAAAGAGAAAGATGACAACCCTGCCTGGTTCCTCTCCTCAGACCTAACAAGTCAAAGAGGAACCCTCCTATTTTAATTTTTAGCTCCACCTAACGATAGTGGCATTTTCATGGCTCCCCTCCACTAAACTGATTTGATCCATATCTAGCAATTTTGGCAACACCTTTGCCATTTTTAGCTATTACAGACATAAACAGTTTATAATCATGGTTTAAAATTTAAATGGTCTATACAATGCTGGATCTGATGGTTCTTTACCATCTTTAGATATTGAAGCCAATACAACCTTCTTCCAGGATGCTGGTTCTTCCCCTCCTTTTAAAATACTGTTAAACCTTCCAAATATTTATCACTTTCTTCCCTCCTAGCTTCCAAATACAAGAAAAACATCTATACCTGGAGACTTTCCTGCAGACTGATTGCATGTCACCATGTTTATCTCATCTCCTCCTAACTATTAATTGTTGAAATATTTTCATTTGTGATCTTTCTTGATTTCCACAGTTTAATGTTTTATACATATTTTCACAAAACTTCTGAAATATCACTAATTCCTCTACAAGGCCTCTAATTATTTTTCTTATCGTCTTCTTACATTTTGCAGGATCTCTTTCCACTTTCTGTTGTCGTGCTAGAAGTTATTGTGCCTGAAGTTATCAAAATACAGTTGTTTAATAGCAATTTTTCTAAACTTATGTGTATTATCAATATCCATCATTATTTTCTCATTAGCACTCTGTAATTGCACCTATTCTGCCACATTCTTGGTGTAGTTATGAATATGTTTAAGGTGGGCACAGGACTTCACTAAAGGCATGCTTTTTCTCACCCCCTGTTGATGATTTTCAAGGACTGGCTATCAAGAGACAGCTAAGATATGGACAGTATCCAATTTGAGGATATGAAGGCTGTATCTTTGATGTGTGCAGTGTTACCTTCATAGCCTGGAGTAACTGTATTCATTGATGTGCACCTTCAGAGCTGAAATGGGGATGAAAAATCAGCATCTCCAAAACCATGTATCATGGTCTGTTTAAAAAGGTAGGGAGGAAGCAGCTATCCCTCAGGCAGAGATACTTCTGTAGTTAGGATCTTATTCATAAGTGAGAGCAGACAGGATCTGGAAACTGATGTTGTACTTAACTGTGGTATAGATGTAAGAGCTGAGTTATAGGATGACATCCCAGATACAAGCAGCAGAATGAAATTCCTTTACAGGATTTCTGAGATGTCTCACTCAACAAAGTGAAGAGTTCAGCAATCCAGCAGGATTGCAAGTAGAGCGACTGCTCCTACAAGTTGAGTGGAAACACTTGTGATGGTTTTTGTAGCTACTGAAAATATGTTTCAGCAATTGCCATGACAGATTCAGGAACAGTCCCCTTAGGTGAAACCTCAAGCAGAACGAGATGTCATAATAGTCAATGTGCCTGGAAATACAGAGATTCCGACAGGATGAACTAATGACCGTTATTAAGGATGGGGGGAGTGTAAGAGAGCCATGATTTGCAATGTATATTTACAGTATTAGGTGTTGTCAAAACCACATCAGTAAACATGTTAACAAATTACCTAGTTATTCCTGTAAAAGATACTAATATCACAGAAAAACTTGTTAAACTTGGAAATGGATTACTTATGCATGTAGAAAATGTATGAAACAGCAGTCTGTAAAGCTTACAGCAGTAAATGGATATAGTTGCTTTTAGTCATATGCAGTAAGTATATATTATACACAAGAAAGTGAAAAATGCAGTACAAGCCAGTAAAAAATAATGTTTCAGCATACAAAGGTCACTGGCAGCTCAGACTTGAAGCTTTATGACACAAACAGCTTGAAGTCTTTTCCCATAAGTTATTATAAACATTCATTTATAACTAAATTGCTCCATGTGTCACAGTTACATATGTATATGTGTCCTTTCACATAACTCTTAGTCAACATTCAGTTCAAGAGCTTCCATTTTTTTTGTACAGGTGTACGTTTCTTATGCAATGGCTGGTATATTTCAGTAAGTTACATTAAAATGTGCAAGTATCAATATGATATGCTTCATTTTGCCAATATGGATTCAACAGAAGTGTGAACTGCCCGTTTCAGCTTGCTTCCACCCTGGCCCTCACTAGAACAAGAGGTTTAGCAAAAGGATTGAGTGAAAAAAAAAAGTAAGCACCCACTTTATGGTGTTTAATTTACCTTTGGCGAGCTTATATAAGAAACAGAAACTGAGACCATTACGAATGTAATAGAAAAGACCTTTTTGGTTTACCTTTTTGCAGTAAAAAACATTTTCTTCACTTTCTGTTGATCTTTTGGACCTGTCTTGAATTTACTTCTAATATTTATGTAGTTTGCAAAATTTGTGGTTCATGCTAGAACATTGGTGACTAGGAGCGTAAAACAGCTACTCTTAACTTTTTTGAAAAATTAGTTGCAATACAGATTCTACATGTTCAGCTTGACGAGTGAAAAAGTAAATGTTCAGTTGCATCCCTAGTTTTGGTTCTTAAACTTATTTTTATGACATCCCTGATTTCAGTCCCGGCTTTTTGCTTTCATTGGTCAGATATATTTATAAAGTTAGCTGATGTTCATTTAGGGCAATCAATGAAGATAAAGAGATAAAATAAGTCCTTTATAAGTATAGCACCTTTTGAAATGTTACCCATGCTGTATCAGAATGTGCATCCTTTATTTTAATAAGAATGTTTCAATGTAAGGGCTCAGTATTGCAGACTTCATAAATGTATTCCTGACACAGTAATGGTGTGAACCCTTAGAGCCTTTTTGTGGTATTGTATGGAGTATCACTTGTTACCAGTTATAAATATCGACTGGCTCTCTGACAACGTATGCACTGAGGCATGAAGTAAATGTGCAGCAAGTTCTTCCCTGTCAGCCCAGACATTCATTCTCTTATGATACAGCAGGCAGGCATCTTTTCTTCTGATTTATTGACAGATTCAGACTTTTCTATCGCTCTAGGGCTTCAGTGACACAGCACTAAAAGGATGATTTCAAGACAGTTTATCTTCGTTACACTAACCCCATACTATTTAAAACCTGACATGCACTCTTTTACAGTTCCAGCTGCTTTACCGGTTGTAAATGTTTTCAGTTTTTATTCTTAAAAAAATGTTTCTCTTAAATCTTTAAAGTTGTGTAGCTCAGTATCAGTCTGAAAAATATTCTTGCTAGGATAACATCAACATAGCTAAAGTTTCAGGGCATAATGTGTTTTGATTCTGCTGTTTCTCTAAAACTCTTTTCTAAAAGCACTGACTCATTTTTGAAGAGAAATTAAAGGCTGTAAATCATAATTTCATTAACCACGTATTACCTTTATTCATACATGTACTAGAAATTCCCACTGAAGATAGGATACATTTTTTTGTTAAGGCTCTGAGACATTAATGAGATGCTTTCTATACT
This sequence comes from Protopterus annectens, assembly GCF_019279795.1. Classification (NCBI taxonomy): domain Eukaryota; kingdom Metazoa; phylum Chordata; order Ceratodontiformes; family Protopteridae; genus Protopterus; species Protopterus annectens. Next base: position 287,942,710 of record NC_056742.1, read on the forward strand.
CAAGGTGCAGGGTTTGATTCTTACTTTCTCTCTTTATCTATAGTGCTCCCATGTGAACCATGAAAACAAACACTTGTGTCCAGTAGGTTTACCAAGTTAATAAAATAAATAAAAAAGTTTGATTATTCAGTGCAATTTATATCACTGCTAAATATTTGAAAAAAACCCAGACAGAAATATTACAAATGTATTTAAATGGTGATGAAATAACATACTGGTTAAATATCTTCTTCCCTTACAATTATTTGAAATGTGCTTATATATTGTGTAGTTTTACTGAAAGTATCCACCCCATTTACATTTAATATACATTCATTTCTGATGTAGCGATAATAAAAGTATGTATAATTTTGGTGGAGTGGCAGGAAGTGAAGTATGGCTTTTCTCCCTGCAACAAATAACTTGTTTCAATCTGGTAGATTTTCAGATTTGTAGGTGAGACAGTGCAAAATGAGTGATCGGGTTTCACTTTTCAATACTAGAAGCAATTTACACTGATTATCACTTGGGCTGAGCATGACCATCGACACCTACCTATGGATACATCCTTGGAAATGAAAACTTTCCATGGACCCTTAATCCATCTTTATCACCGCTTCCCTGGCAGGCCTCTCTTTTTTCACTTCCAGGCATTGCTCAGCATTGCAAATAAATCCTTTTCTACTGTATATTCTATAATTGTTCTGCTGTTTACTAATTTAAAATGGCATCATGGTATCCTTGAATTAATTTGCAGACCAGAATATGTGTGTGTGTGTGTGTGTGTGTGTGTGTGTGTGTGTGTGTGTGTGTGTGTGTGTGTGTGTGTGTGTGTGTGTGTGTGTGTGTGTGTGTGTGTGTGTCTGTCTTCCACATCCTTTCATGTCTGTTTTTTAAAGTGTGCACTATAATGTCAGTGCTTGGCCATAATCTATATTTATTATACTTAGTTTAATTGCTCTGATGAATGTTCACCTGTGGAATACTTTCCTGTTTCTTTTTTTTAATTCTATTTAGCCCCTTGTAGCTCCTCTTTCACTAGGTATAGCACACATGCCTTAGCATCCCCTGGGTTCTAACTGACCCATGTCCATGGACAGTGAGGAGATTAAGGATGCCGATGCAGTGTCATATTGCTGCTGGGGAGTAATTTGTTATGCGCTGTCCTTTCCCCTCCATCCACGTGTATTTGCTGGACATCCAAGAGCAGTTCTGGCATATCCTTCCACCTTAGTGGCAACTCATTGAGTGTCCCCCACCAATTCTCCCTTATGAACTAGCCAATCTTTGTGCCCCCAGCCTCCACCAAAGATCAAGTGCAAGGTGTACACAACTGCACACCCTCCCCAGCAGGATGGGCGCATGCATCATTTCCTGCCAGAGTCTCAGGCACCTAAGCAGATAAGTGAACACAAGTTGCCTGGACCATAGTCAGGGTTTTATCCATTTTATACCACAGCTGTGGCTTATCAGTGATATAATGCATTTTACTCTCTGTCTGTTTTGATTAACATTTACCTATAAGCACATTTCTTAAGTGAAGTTTAGTCCATCATTCATTAACATGAGTTCTGATAACAGTCTGTATCTTCTAAGAGCTGAAAATGCTGAGAATTAGTCATTGCCTCTGTACAGACATGGAGTAATCTTCATTTAATGTCAGTGTTTGGTAATTAAACATGTCAGTGCTGTGCTCCAGGGCAAATCTTCACATACCACCATAACAATAAATGTTTGCTGTCATTCAACAACAATAAAATATCACATGATGACCTTTTGATAATAAGAATCCCCTAACCTCTGTTTAGTCTAAAGGAGGAAAAATGTCATTTTTGGCTTTAGGTTAGGTGTAAAAAACTAATCCATAAGAGTTGTGCCATAAACCAATCAGGCACTTTTTATCTTATCTTATATCACGTGCCTCAGTTCCAGAGCTCAGTACACATTACCACAGTTTCCATGGTGTTAGAAGATGCACACCTGGGGACTTATTTTTAACTCTGGAATTCTTTTCTGAGGAAGATCAAAAGAGCAGCAGGCTTGTCAAGTACATTCATGAAAACTGACAAAAATGAAAATCAGGAATGCTCTTCTGATGCAACATACTTGACTTTAATGATAACAGAGAAATGTCAAAAGGGGGGCATTACAAATAGAGCAAAGAAAGTTTAGAAACAGGATTCAAGCTGTGGAAAGGGAAGTTGCTAATTCTGTTTTCTTAATGTTGTTTGTGTATTGACAGCAACAGTTGGCTGACTGGCATAGTGTTCCTATGTCTTCAGTGAGTTTTTGATTCTACAGTTGATTTGGTATTACTCCAAAAACTCCAAAACACCAAACCACTTTGCCCAAAAAAACAATGTAAAAAAATAAAACACGAAACCACGGACAGGAAAAAGCCGGACACAAAGAATGTTTTTAGCGCTTTCGTTTGATTTAATAATACTCAAACTTCATCAGAAACGTTTCTGATGAAGTTTGAGTATTATTAAATCAAACGAAAGCACTAAAAACATTCTTTGTGTCCGGCTTTTTCCTGTCCGTGGTTTCATGTTTTGTTCTTTTACATTGATTTGATATTACATTTGTTTTCATTTTAGCAGATAAGATGGTTTCTTTCTCACTGCTAAACTAACTGAATTAATCACACCACAGAAACAAAAGGCTGAGCAGCTCATTGACAAAATGGCAGAAAACTAAAAGTGACAGCTGCACCCTTAGATTCTTCTTCTTCTTCTTTCGGCTTTTTCCCGGTTAGCTGATACCATGTAATTAGTGCTCCTGGTGCAGGCCGTTTGTATACGACCGGAGGAGTTTGGGGTGTAGTAATGCAATTTACCTGTAAATATTGTGACCAGCATTTCTAGAATTAATTGGTCCTATTGGTACTCAGTGTATAACTTGGACACATGTTTCTTCCTTGCATTACTGGTCTTTGGAGAATGGATTCTGGGCATTGCAAACAGGATATTGGCTACTATTGACTCTACACTGTATTGCATCTGTTGATGTTGGAAATGTGGATGGAGTTGAAGTTAATCAAAAAACATGGGAGCTTTTTTTATAAAGAGCTGTGTCTTCTGCAAGAGTCCTAGCTAGCCAGTACTGAGTCCCATAAGAGTGCACCCTCCTTCCTCCCTCTCCTGCTATGTAATTCCAGTTTCTTGGTAGGATTGGTCAAAAACCTATATTAATATTTTATTCTCAGTTTTATACTTTAAATTATATACAGTGCAGCCATTTAAATATTATAACTTCAATTGTTTTACATTTCTGTTTTTGTTTGCTTTCTCTTGCCTGAGTATTGTGCTGTATTCTGGATGGCTATTCATCTGAACTGGTCATTTGAACAGTTAAATTCCTTGCTGGTTTACAATGTTTTTTTTTTATTTAACATTTGTTGACCAGGAATGTCCGACTAGGTTCCACAGAGCCTGTTTTCAGCAGAGGCCCGGGGAGAAATGCTCCAGATGCATGTCTTTGGAATGTGGGAGGAAACTGGAGTACCCGGAGGAAACCCACGCGAACACAGGGAGAACATGCAAACTCCACACAGAAGGCACTCCAGCTAAGAATCAAACCGGAGAACCTCTTACTGTGAGGAGACAACGTTAACCGCTGCACCACTGTGCCGCCCATTGGTTAACATTAATTATCCTTATTTATATATTTTTATTTTCTTGTAATACTACAATTTTAAGAAGTGAATATATTTCTGAGATTTTAACAGTTTTTTTTATTTAACTATCTGCTTAGCTATTTGGATTCTGAAGTTGCTATATTCAATTTTGTTGTTACATTTTATTTCTTGGCACAGCAATTTGGTGTGCCTTTAATTTATTGATCTTTTTTTGCTGGCATTATGGATATTGTTTCCATCCTATTTGCCTCTATCTATGTTCCAACATTGTAAATTTTTAAATATTTTACACAAGTGTTGCTCTACATGGGCACTCATCTCTGGATACTCCTAAGTACATTCCTGTTGTGGGGCAGGGGGCTGCAATGCTTCTCTGCCATGGGAAACAGTTACAGCTCATGTTTCCTAATGGTACCCAGGATCCTGATTTACCATCACTGGAAGGTATTGATGGGCCCACTTTCTTAAGGATCCTTTAAGGGCATTGTATACATATGCATAGTCTATCTCCAATAAGATGGATTATCTCTGATGTATTGCATGACAATTACCTCACTTTTATTACTGACACATGGCTTGATAAGAAGTTTGGCCCATATTTGGCTCCAACCATTTCACCTGGACTTTCAATAATACAATGTCCAAGTAAGGGTAGGATGGAGGTGAATTTGCAGTCTGTAGCAGTGCTGGATGTGGAATGATGCAGGTTGCTACCAAGGAAACTGGCTTTTTTGAACATGCTATAGAAGTAGGACCAAACTGTATGTTTCTCCTTATCTATCATCCACCAGGTTGCACAGCAAAAGTCCTGCAAGAGTTCACTGAATTTATTATCAACCCCTTTGTTGATGACCAGTACTGAGTTATCCCAGGTGATTTCAGTATCAGTGTAGAAGTAATCAGATGGTCTTACCAGTGAGTTTATCTGTATCATGAAGGGTTCAGATTTGCCTCTTCAACTTATAAATTTGATCATACATTGGACTTGATTTTCCTAATGGATGTGACATCAGATTTGGGGATGGGACCATTCTCCTGGACTCACCATTTTTTTCTTTGCTTTAGCCTGAAATTACCATGTTGTCTTCTTCATTTTGTGTTTGAACTGGTGGCCATTCCTTTAAATAATTATGCTAGTTTTGAACTTTATCGTCTACAATTTTTCAGTGTCCTCCACAGAGTAGTGCTGACCTACCAAGTGACTTAGTCAGGGATAATAAAAATTCTGTCTCCTGGCTTTGGAGTCCTTAACTCCAGATTGTGTTTGCCCAGTATCTGACATGAGACGTGAATCATGGCTTATGATCTCCATTTACTGCATAGAGAGGGTTGCGGGTTGGATGCTACTGGTGTTGAGTAGGGCTGTAGATTAACATGTTTGCCCTGGATGAACATTATGCCATTTACCAGACAGATATATTTGGAGAAAATGAAGATTTTCCATCAAAGGAAATATCTTAGTCCTCAACTGTCCAGGAACATGTATCTATGCGATAGAGAGGCTGTACAGCCCTGCCAGTCTATCCAGTATCAGACTACTATCTATCTCATAGTCTGTTTTATGGTTCTTTGTCAACAAGATCGTCACTGTCAGATCTGTTTGTCCACCAGCTGACTCCATGGCAGTGCAGTGACTTTACTCTTTCCACTGACTATGCCTTGGTTGGTATTTGAAATACCCAATTATGAAAAGTTCATATCTGTCATCTGAATTATGTAACCAATGGCCTCCAGGCAGGATCCTTGCCCATCAAGGCTGGCGGTGACTAGTTTTGATGTGCATGGACCAGTAATTTTTCAGATTCTGTTTTCATTTTTGAGGGATGGAGATTTTTACTTGTTTTGAAAGAAGTCATTGTAATCCCCATCCTCAAGAAATATCTAGGGATCCAAACATTTTTGATGTTGATCCCACCATCTCTAATCTTCCCATTTTGGAGAATGTTGTTGAGAATTCATTTATCTCCATCTCTAACCTTCCCATTTTGGAGAATGTTGTTGAGAATTCATTTATCCCCCATATCTAACCTTCCCATTTTGGAGAATGTTGTTGAGAATTCATTTATCCCCCATCTGTAACCTTCCAATTTTGGAGAATGTTGTTGAGAATTCATTTATCCCCCATCTCTAACCTTCCCATTTTGGAGAATGTTGTTGAGAATTCATTTATCCCCCATCTCTAACCTTCCCATTTTGGAGAATGTTGTTGAGAATTCATTTATCCCCCATCTCTAACCTTCCCATTTTGGAGAATGTTGTTGAGAATTAATTTATCCCCATCTCTAACCTTCCCATTTTGGAGAATGTTGTTGAGAATTCATTTATCCCCCATATCTAACTTTCCCATTTTGGAGAATGTTGTTGAGAATTCATTTATCCCCCATCTGTAAACTTCCTATTTTGGAGAATGTTGTTGAGAATTCATTTATCCCCCATCTCTAACCTTCCCATTTTGGAGAATGTTGTTGAGAATTCATTTATCCCCCATCTCTAACCTTCCCATTTTGGAGAATGTTGTTGAGAATTCATTTATCCCCCATCTCTAACCTTCCCATTTTGGAGAATGTTGTTGAGAATTCATTTATCCCCCATCTCTAACCTTCCCATTTTGGAGAATGTTGTTGAGAATTAATTTATCCCCATCTCTAACCTTCCCTTTTTGGAGAATGTTGTTGAGAATTCATTTATCCCCCATCTCTAACCTTCCCATTTTGGAGAATGTTGTTGAGAATTCATTTATAAGCAGTTTGAGCTTTATCTTAGAGAGTTCATGATCACCTTTAAATCATGTTTTTGAATTCACCATAGCACCGGGACAGTTCTAGTAAGAGTCATCAGTAAACTTTTGGCAAGAGACCAGGGGTGCTATTCAGTGCTGGTTCTTCTTGATATCTCTGCAGCATTCATTACTGTGGACCATGCTATCTTGATAGAACATCTACAGGCTTATTTTAGTATTTTCCTTATGGCCTTTCCATACTTTTCTTCTTACTTTTCTGCCTGTACACATAGAGCTTTTCAGAGATTAGTGTATCTTCCATTTGCCCTCTAGAATGTGTAGTACCCTATGGTTCTATCTTAGGGCCCATGTTGTTCATGACCTATATGCTTTCCATTAGATCTGTTTAAGGAGGAGGTTTTAGTTTGTCTTAGCTATGCTGATGATACCAAAGTCTATCTCTTCTTTCCCGAAAACAAATTTTCAAGTATGTTTTCTTTGGACAATGATTTAGAAGCCACACACTCCTGGCTAATTCAAAAGTTGTTAAAACTCAACTATTCAGAGTGACAGTTCTCACAACCTTAAAGACAGACTGCTGTAGCAGTTTCATCATGTACTTTGGCAACAAGCTTGAATTTGCTGTTAAGGTGTGTAATATGATAACCATTTGATAGCAGAAGATTTGTTAGTACAAGTCCTAGAATAGTGAGAACAAATGGCTGAAAATTCAGACTTATATTTATACTAAGTCCAAGACTGCTGTTTCTTGGAATGTTCTCTTTTCTATGGCAACCTCATTGTTGCTGTATATATGTTTGGGGCTGAGGGCTTGTGCCCCATACTGGGGGTTGCAGGAGGGCTTATCCCTGCAAAAAAATAAAGGAAAACAGTAATGTTCAACATTTGCTTTTCTTCTGTATGTTTGGACTTTTTTTGTATTTTATTGTTTCTTTGGGGAGGGGGGCTTGCACTTACAAGTCCTAGAAATAAAATAGGGAGCCATGTAACCCTGGTGTTGTGGCCAGGCTTGTGTTTTGGGGAGAGTTTTCAGCTGTCCACATGTTGCCACCTCTGAAACATATCAAACATTAAAATCACCTGGTATCTGAAGCTGATCTGGCTGTTGAGCTACTGTAATGTATTTTACTTACAACTTCCTAACATTGAGTTGGACCAGTAGTAAATGAACTCTCTGCAAGGCTGTTTATCTGTATAACATGTTACCAGCATATTAAACCTGTTCTGTGCAGCCTGCATTGCTTTCATGTGCACTGCAGCATCATCTTTAAGATCTTAGTGCTAGTGTACTTGTCCGTTCAAAACCTGTCATCAGTTCATTGCTACCCTAAGGAAGTTTTAGTGATTACTGCCCTACCAAGATATTGCACTTAGTCTCCATGGATACAACTTGAAATGCCTGGACTCCTATGAAATTTGGTACCAGAGTGGCTTTGGGAATGCTCATCTCTGGACAGATTTTTTGATATGATGATTGATAGAGTGGGATGACTGAATAAATCCAGAAAAATAGCTGGCTCAACTAGTGACAGTAACATACCATGCTCAACCAGTGCCCTGTGCTGATACCATGAGCCAGTGCCCCACCCTTCAGCTCTTCAAATGAAGATCTAAAAGAAAAAAACAAATGATATTCCTTCTACTGGCACACCTACCAAGTGACCAGATACACAGCATGCTGTCCCTCCCTTCTTCCTGCCCAGCCATTCAGGTCCCATTTCTGTGCCCTTCCCTCGACCGTCATCCATTTTATTAAAAAATAATGCCACTATACAAATAATTTATTTTTCTTTTAAATTATAACAAACTGTTTACTACAAATGTAGCAAACAGTTGCTGCAGCTTAGACCCTGCCTGCAAAAAGCACTGCAAAGCTCATTATTAGTTGAAAAAAACACTTTTTTCTTATAAACTGTAGCAAACTGGTCTGACCACAAATGCAATACTGACTTTTAAATGTCAACATTGCATTAAAGATTGGGATCGGGTGATTGTGCCCCCCAACACTATGTGCCAGGGGCGGTTGCCCATTTCACCTCACCCTAGCTAAACTACTGAATACTGTTTAATTGCCATTATTTATTTATTTTATTTTATTTTACATTTGTTGACCGGGATAGTCCAACTGGATTAATGTCCATTTTCAGTGAAAGCCCAGGGGGAAAAGCTCCAAGGTAAACAGATAAGTAATAACAAAAAAGGCATATTACCAAGGTAGACAGATATTTAACAAAGAAATATTACAGATGAGATATTTACAAATGACATAAGCAAACAAGAAATAGACAAAATCACAAGTTCAAGTTACCCCTGGTAACAGTCAGGGGAAAAAAATAACAGTAATTTGATTAATCGATTATATACATTCATGTTGCGATATCCGCGGTGGTACAGCGGTAGCATTGTTACCTCACAGCAAGAGGTTCTCCTGTTCAATTCTCGGCTGGAGTACCTTCTGTGTGGAGTCTGTATGTCCTCCGAAAGACATGCGCGAATGGGCGTGCCTTCACTGAAGGTTGGGCTGGCAACGTGGCACCATAAAAAAAATCGACTGCCAATCATTAGCGGACCAGAGTTCCGCTGTGGTGACCCCCAACCAGGAAAAGCCGAAAAGACAAACATACATTCATGTTGAGAGTTAGCCAGGCTTGTTACAGTGGCAAAGCCAGTTTAATAACATTATTTTCTTACTTCCGTGCTATAATTAATTTCATTTGGTTGTTTATTATGTTGATGTCATAGTCTTTTCTGCAAAAACACTTTAACAAAGTTGAAGATGAAGTTTAGTTTATATTTGTTTTTTGAAGGAGATAAACCCAATAGGTACAATTTTTTTTTTCTGTTTCCCCCCAGGGTCAACTGAAAAGCATTCTCTGATTAAGTAAGTTTCTCATAGTCAAGTAGTAGCCAAATAAAGACAGAATGATTCACACCCCATACTGCAACATAAAGCTTATTACCAACTTGTACCATTAATTATTTTTAATACATTTCAATAGAAAAGATAAACCATAGCCTGCACAGATACTGAATCTGAAGCGCTGGCACCTTGTGCACAACATTTGCAGCAGGTGAGCTACACTACCAGCAGCTAAGCTAATTTGCTCAATTGATAGGATTAGAGGAGCTTGTATTCAGAAGGCCAGCTGTTTTCTTCACCTTATTCATAATTTTATAATGATGCATTTATTAAAAATTTGAGCACGGCCATTACTTGTTATTTTTTTCAAGCTGCTTTACTTACCACCATTGTCATTTTACTGAGGCTTTGAAATAAATGCAGACATGAACATTCTGTAGACCTTTGCTTCATGTTTCATCTAAAAATAATCACTTAGGTTAATACCATGATATTACATCATAGGTATATAAACACTATGAAACAGCCAGCTTTTGCAGGTAACAATGCTGATTTGGCGAATGTTTCAACATATTGTAACAAGTACACTGAAACCTTAGAAAAGTGTTTTTACACCTTTGTTTTTGTGGCTGTTTCTTTAAAACAATTATAAGAACAAACTAATGGCTGCCAGTGGATAACACTCATGTTTCAGAAAGGAATATAATTAGCTGTAGTGCAAAAATCAAGTGATACCAAAACTGTGACTGGACACTGTTTCTACTACACTACTTTAACATCAGAGAGGTTCTTTCAAAATTCCATTTTTTATTTTTGTGCCAAACACAAAGCTAGGCACTTCAATTAAATGCTTCTTCCAATATATACCCCCAACATATAAGTATTTTGGTTCCATACATACTGTAGATATGATATAGCTTCAGAATAAAGACAAACCGTCATTATGATGTAGTGAGATGATCAATTCAAAACCTGCAGCAGTATTTAAATGTTTTTATTTGATATAGTAAATACATTCTATAAAATGCAAAACACCAAATTCCTGACTTAAGTCATATGCATGCAACATGCTAGTCATTAAATATTGCTGTTCAATGAGATGCCTGTCTAAATGTTAAGTAACGATACCTTCTCTCTTAATGTACCCACTGCTTCTTCATGCTTTTTAGTTGGCTACTTACTGAAAATGTGGCAACACTGTGTAGTGTGATTCTCTATTTTTGAGTGTTAAAATTGTGTCACCAGTATCACTTATTTTATGAGAGTATCACTTCATTTCAAATTTCAAAATCACAGATAGAATAATTCTCAAAGTTCTTAAGTTGGGAATGATCAAAACCAAACTACCAGTGACTGTGTACATGGTTTCAGGTTAAATATCCTTCATACAGTTGTGGACCACATTAACCATGTCATACAAAAAATATAAGCTGCTGTTACTATGCATCACATTTAACCATGTCATACCCATGACTATAAGGTGCTGTTACTATGGAGTGCAGTTAACCATGTCATAATATAAGGTGCTGTTACTATGCAATGCATTTAACCATGTCGTACCCATAATTATAAGATGCTGTTACTACGCAATGCAGTTAACCATGTCATACCCATAACTATAAAGTGCCATTATTATGCAATGCATTTAACCATGTCATACCCATAACTATAAGGTGCTGTTATTATGCAATGCATTTAACCATGTTGTATCCATAACTATAAGGTGCTGTTGCTATGCAATGTATTTAACCATGTCGTACCCATAACTATATGGTGCTGTTACTATGCAGTGCATTTAACCATGTTGTACCCATAACTATAAGATGCTGTTACTATGCAATGCATTTAACCATGTTGTACCCATAAATATAAGGTGCTGTTACTATGCAGTGTATTTAACCATGTCGTACCCATAACTATAAGGTGCTGTTACTATGCAGTGCATTTAACCATGTCATACCCATAACTATAAGATGCTGTTACTATGCAATGCATTTAACCATGTTGTACCCATAACTATAAGGTGCTGTTACTATGCAGTGCATTTAACCATGTCATACCCATAACTATAAGGTGTTGTTACTATGCAATGCATTTAACCATGTTGTACCCATAAATATAAGGTGCTGTTACTATGCAGTGTATTTAACCATGTCGTACCCATAACTATAAGATGCTGTTACTATGCAATGCATTTAACCATGTTGTACCCATAACTATAAGGTGCTGTTACTATGCAGTGCATTTAACCATGTCATACCCATAACAATAAGGTGCTGTTACTATGCAATGCATTTAACCATGTTGTACCCATAACTATAAGGTGCTATTACTATGCAATGCATTTAACCATGTCATACCCATAAGTATAAGGTGCTGTTACTATGCAGTGCATTTAACCATGTCATACCTATGATTATAAGCTGCTATTGCTATGCAGTGCACTTGCCTTGCAAGGGCTGCCATTTAGATTCTGTTTGCATCACACACCTTTAACATGGGTCATTAGTGACTCATGCCTTAGGTCAAGAAAGATTGCAGTTCCTGTGTTTGTTCTGCTTTTCAAACACAATTAAGATGAACATCTGAAAGGGAATGCTGTAGTCTCATGTTTGTAACATTGATCACTTAATTTACTAAAGAGAGTGATTTAAGCAGTTCAGATCTAAATCATCCACTTAGAAGCTTTCAGACTTGCTCTCTGGTCTCAGACAAATATTAAAGTTAATTGGCATATGAATTATCATCTGGTATGTTGTTTCTGTTCAACATAATGCCTGGCTTGCATAGACAGAAAGGTAACCATTTAGTATTGCCAAAGCACTATTGCACAGAAAACGTATATGTTGTCATTCGATAAAAGATTGCTTTTATCATGGCTACTCGTGGTTCACAGCTCAAGGGAGTAGCAGCTCTTGTGCAGTTAGTGTACGAGCAACTTGCTTGTGCTTTACTACATTTTATTTATAAATGTTCTTTGATATTGTACTTTCCCATAAAATATAATTTTCAGCATAGTTTTCTGATCACACTTTCTTCAAGGTACAATAGCCTTGAAGTGAGAATAATAATTTGAATGCTGGGTGTCTCGATCCCTGTGCAAAAATACTTTTTTTGTCATTTTTCCATCTTGGTATGTTTGCCTGTAAACTTACAGACTCAAATACATATGTTCGCCATCAGTAACAAGGACATTTGTGAACTGAGCTAAGTAGTTTAAAGACCATATAATGGATCCCCGTTTAAATTATGTGATTCATTTTTCTGCTTAAATATGCAGTAAGATTTTTTTTGTTAAATAAAAACGTGTGAGCTTTGTGGTGTAATTGAATGACACTCTGTGACCCAACACTGTCACGTGATCTTGGTGCCGCATACGCCTGTAAGAAATGCAGGCAATGTCTTTCTGGCCTTCCCCAGAGACAGAAACAATAATGGTATGCTTAAAAATATAACAATAATATGCATTTGGCAGTATCAAACTGTATCATTATGTTGGCTTTTATTGTGCATTTGAAGAAGCATGCATACACATCCGCAAAGACATTGCTTAAACGGCATTGTATATTAGTTGCTGGGATTTGAGTTAGAGACTTAATAGCAAGGATGAATCTACTCTTCACAGCTGCTTGAATGATTTGCCTTTCTACATCTTGCCTTTCTGCCCCAACACCATTATCCTAAAGATATCAGGAGGCATTTATGGTAAAAACAGAGGCCAGGAATGAGGAAAACTTTCAATGACAGATAAGCAAACTTTACAGAGCTCAGTAAATGTTCAAAGATGGTTAAGGTAATAGTTTAAAACATAAATACTCAGTAATATAGGGAGGAATTGGAATTCTTCAGCCTAGGTAGAAAAAAACATTACACTCACATGTTCTTTAACCTGGCTACATGAAAATGCCATAAAAATATGAGTAAAGGCAATTTTTTAATAACCTTATTATTAGCTGGACTACTAAAGTACTATGAGTATATACAAATGCACCAGTAAATGAAACCAACGTGAATGGTCACAAAGATCCTTCATATGGAGACAAGGAAAAAAGTATATATATATTTATATATATATATATATATATATATATATATATATATGGGTCCTTTTTAAGTGATCGAAGTTTAGAACCCCAAATTTCACATGGCCAAAACCATATGACTGAAGTTTTAAAATTTCAAACACTTAAACGGAGATCTCTATACAGTGCAGAATGGGAATAGTCCCTTTTCCTCATTGTAGTGCAATCTTGGAGTTGGTATATTTTAATAGTGGAAGGTGTGGGGGTGCAAATGTGTTTTAATTTGTTTTGTTTTTTTCTTTGAGTATGAGTTCGAAGTTTTGTAATTTCGATCATTCAGCGTAGATCCATATATATATAAAAAAAAAATATATATATATATATATATATATATATATATATATATATATATATTTATTTATATATATATATGGGTCTACATTGAATGACAAAATTTACAATTCAATGAAACCCACTTACCCGAGTCCAGCTCCCAATGGTAAACATTATCTGCCACTGGCCCATTTTCTTTGAATATGGATTTCAATGCCATTTTAATGAATTTGAGTTTTAAGGGCAGATAAGTTTTAATGCTAAGTCTGTTTTCATTATGATACTGTATTTCTTTGTTTAGCAAATGTATATCAGTGTTTCTACTATAAAATCTAAAATAAAAGTTTTAAATTAAATCCAAATATCTGTAATCATTGTAGAAGTAAAGCAGAAAACAGTATGCACACTGACAGTTATGAACAGTATTTATGGTAACTGGGGAGAAATAGCGAAATATAAGGCCATCATTGTTTTATAGTTTAATTCAACTGCAGACGGTCTTCATTGACCTTAAGTACTGCTGAGTCCATAAATTCACATCTAAAAATAAATATCTCCCCCCTATAACTGTCCAACTTTTTTTTTGAAGATTGACTTCAAACAATTATTTCTGACATAGACATGTTTTCCACAACTTAGGAATACTTTTTGTTGTAAACCACTGTGTCATCATTGCTTGATTTCTATTAAATATATATTTATGATCGCAGTCCCATAGACATGGCATTCTATAGCCTTTATCAAGCCACTGCTTGCCTAAGATCAAAACTGTTCCATGCAGTATGCAATATTGACTAAACACAACATTAACCTGATTCTTCCATATGAAATGTCGAAAATATCCAAATATATACAGCTTTCAAAGTAAATCAACTTATTTAATTTGTTTATTGTTTTTGTAAACCTTCACTGAATTACATTTCCTATGTCGGTAACAGTCAGATTATGAAACAACAAAATACATTATATCATAGGTTTGATCATAGTTATAAATGCATCCTTTAAAACAACATGGTTTGTAGTGTTCAAACTACCCAATAGTAAATGAGATTATCTAAGTCATCACAAATATGGGCGCCCATTGTACCCCACCCATTATCACTCCCTCTCTGGTCAGATCAGACCACAAATTGATAACCCTGGAAGTCCTCACCCCTCCACCTCCCCCAGTCAAAGAAACCATTGTAAAAAACCTTTCCAAAGCAAACTTCAAACTACTTGTGTCAGAAGGATAATGATATCCAGGATGCAGAATCCTACACCAAGGCACTTTATATACATCTTCAGGATTGCATGGACCATGCTATCCCAAATAAAACCAAGACTCCTTCCTCAAGCAAGAAGAAACCAGTCTGGTGGACCCCGGCCATAAGCAAACTATTCAATAAAAGGAGGAGACTTATACAAAAAAAGGCCAAATCTCAAGTAGAAAAATCATCCCTGATCAGCATTAGTAAGAAAATGAAGCCCCTCATCAAGTCAACTAAAGCCAATTTTGAAAAGAAGGTTGCCAAGGATGCCAAGGATAACCATAAGGCCTTCCATGGTTACATCAAAAACTTAAATGGCAATGCTGATGTCTGTTCTGAGCTAGTACAAAATGGAACAAAATACACTGACCCCACTGACATTGTCAACATCTTGGCTGATAGGTTCAGTTCAAATTCCCCCCCACCACCACCTACAGGGCCTATTACTATTCCAGGTGATTGTGTAACTCCAATTATTACTGATATGTTGGTTAATAAGGCTCTATCTAAAGCTAAAAACACTGCCTCCGTGGGACCAGATGGTGTCCCGGGCTGTGTCATACGCAAGCTCCAAAATGAATTAACCCCACATCTGAATACCCTGTTCAGTCTCAGCCTCTCGACAGGATATGTGCCCATAGAATGGCACACAGCAACAGTTGTTCAGCTGCACAAGGGTGGGTGCACAACTGACCCTGGGAACTACCGACAAATAAGCCTGACCAGTCTGATCTGTAAGGCAATGGAGCGAATCATTATGGAACTCGTAAATGGAGAGATTGGGAACCACCAAACACTTGGCTCCACACAGTTCGGCTTCATCAAGGGCAGATCATGCCTCCTGAACCTGGTGGACTTCTTTGAGACAGTTGCATAGGCTATAGATAAGGGAAAGGAGGTACACACGGCTTACCTTGACCTTGCTAAAGCATTTGACACCATTCCCCATTCGGGTGTTATTGATAAACTCACCAACCTGGGCATAAACCCTTATGTCACAAGACAGATCGCAAACTGGCTCTCAGATCCCACAAAGTAAGAGTAGCGGGATCTATATCTGAATCCAGACCAGTAACGAGCGGTGTGCCTCAGGGCTCTGTTCTGGGGCCCCTCCTGTTTGGCATATACTTCTCAGAAGTACAGGCAAACACTGAAGGGCTGTGGCTGACCAAGTTTGCGGACGACTGCAAACTGGGTGCTATAATAGAGTCTACTGTCGACATGGATACCCTCCAGAAGTACCTTAATGAGACTGATGCATGGTGTCAAAGCCATGGTCTCAAGCTAAATGCTAAAAAATGCTTAGTAATCCCCTTTGGAAAAAACAGAGTACCCGCAAACTACCACATAGGAGGTAAGCCCCTGAAATCTGAAGAAGTAATAAGGGATCTAGGGTCCCAAGTAGATAGTCAGCTTTCCTTTGATAACCATGTTGCCAAGGTGGTTAGAAAATCCTTCTATGTGACCCATCTGACCACGAAAGGGTTTGCATCAAGATCTAAGGATGTAGTGGTGCCCCTCTACTCTTCCCTCATCAGACCCATTATTGAGTACAATGCACCAATTGGAATGTACCTGGCTAGGCATCTCCAGCAGTTGGAGAGACCACAGAGGTACCTCACTAAGAGGATTACTGGCCTCAAACAGTTGCCCTATGCAGCATGATTGAAAAAAACTAAGGCTTTTCTCTGTTGCATACCACCTTCTCAGAGGCGATCTCTGTCTAACATACAGAGCCATGTCCAACCCAGAACTGTTGAACATGCTCCATCTTAGCAAAACAAAATCTACTCGAGCTACACACTCTAGTGATATAAACCTCAGCACAACAATGAATAGAACATGCTGGAGGGATAGATTCCCTTCGCAAAGACTTCTCTTGCTATGGAACAAGGTCCCGATCTACATAAGACAGAGCCCCTCACTATCACTCTTCAAGAGGAACCTTGAGTGGATGGGTAACAGAAAGTTCACACCAGGGATCATACCAACAGCTCTACTAGATAGGGGCCAAGGGTACTAGCTGCTAGATCAAGGGCCTAGGGAACTAACCAAAGGGGTGGTGAATACCACACAACGTGGCTAGGCTAATATATGCCTTCGGGCAGATAGCCCAGTACCTACCTATGAACCTATAAAAGTTTTAGACTTTATGACTTGTAAGTGGTACATAAAATGTATGTACTTGTCAATAAAATGTACCAAGATCCTTAACTTAGTCAGTTATTTCCAAAAGTATATCCACCATCCTAATATTACCCCATAAAAAAATACCAAAGGTTATGAGCTTATATTGAAGTCCAGCTTTCTTAGTCTACTTTTTAGTTTCAAATAAATAATTATTTAAACATTCTACATCTTCCTGATTAGGTATTTTGACCTCTACCTTGCAATAGTCTGCATATACAGTAATCCAAAATTTAGGTGAAGTAGGCATGTCTGCAAAAATAATTTTAAATAAAATAGGACCTAACACTGAGCCTTGTGAGACTCCCTTTATTATATTTTTCCAAGATCACTGATGTCCATGCAATTTTATACATTGTTTCCTAATAAAAAATCAACTACTGATCCATCTTATTACATATGGATTTACATTGACGGTTTTCAATCTGTGAATAATCTAGTCATGTCTCAACTGATTGAAAGTTTTAGATGTGTCTAGGTGAATCACAACATATATCTTCCTATATCTATTAATTTATTGATTTTTTTTTCATAGACGTTTATTTGCCAAATAAGGGTAGATCTACCTTTAAAAAGGCCATGCTGATTGTTATCCAGACGTAAGCTGTACAAATCTTCATCTTCCACCTTTTTTAATTATACATCTCTGGACACATTTTCCACTAATTTAATCAGACTATTTGGGTGAAAGTTGGAAATGCCTCATTTTTTCTTCCTTTGAATATGGGAACTATAGGAGATTGTGCCCAGTCTCTCAGCACGAACCCAGGTATAATGTATGATGTAATGGGATCCTATCTCGCCTACATTCATAACAGATGGGTTAGTCTCTCATTGGCTGGGCTACTCCTATCCCAGGGATGCACTACACCTGCTTCCCCAGATCTCGCTTTTGCAGCTACAAAGCTGGACGTGGTCTCACTTGGCTGGAGCTAAGTGGTTCTTTTTACCTTATTGGTCCTTGACCTAGAAGGGATTTTTGTCTATATTAACCAAACAGCTGTTTTAACAGCTATTTCTTACTATTTCTTATTTTTTGAGTGCTTGAGTGTTTCCAAAATTTATTTTATTCAGTCTTTGAGTGCTATTAGGTTTAATTAACTTTTGGTTTTCTAATTGTTGTGAGGTAAACTTTCAGTGTGTCTCTGTATAGTGCTATACTTGTTGTGGTAGAGTAAGATTTCCATAGAGTTTTACTTGTTGTGGCCTGTATCATGTCTAAGGAACAAAAGTCAGGTTTTAAAATGCACTCGGTGCAATTATAAAATGTCCATTACAGACAGTCATTCAGTCTGTGTTTATTGTTTAAACATCTGCAAGAGACTTGTAGCATCTGTCATGCATTCTCCTCTAGAGTTCTTCAAGAACAAGTTAATATTGAAAGGGCTTATCAAACCTTCTTTTGAGGAAGCCTTAGATGCACCTGTTGCTTTAAAAGACAAAATTGACCTCTTCTTCCTCGGCTCCACTGACCCATTGCCTTCAGAGAGAGGTGAATCACCTCCATCGGTTCCAATGGCCAGACTCTTCCCCTTGGCTCCGATGGTGGTCCATGCTGTGGTAGAGGAAAGTCTTCTCGATTGTCTACCTCTTCTAAATCATCGAGACTTTCAGATTCGGACCTGGATAGGGTTTTACAGAGGCTATTCCAATCTCCAGTGTTTACTAAATTGGTCACCGGCTCGCTCCAGCACAGTTTGCTTCGGAGCCATCCCTCCAACACATTTGATTCCTCCTCCAACCTCTTGGTGGTGGTGGAGCAAAGTGGAACCCTGTCCTCCGGTTCAGGGTTTGGAACACTTTGGGTTTGGGTGCGTCTTCCTCTTGGAGCATCGGCTGCTGGAATTCCTGGTGCCATCGTGGCCTCTAGACCAATGACCTCCTTGGATTCTGGAGGTCCGTTCAGCAAGATTCTACCTCACCATTCCTAGATTTGGAGACTGGTGCCTCTGTTGTGTTGCAGCTCTGAGGATACCCCATCGGAAGCACATAGACTCCCAAGATGAGTCTGTTGATGCAGAAGGGTCTCCCAAATCATCTTCGGATGATATCTCCTTCTCAGACATCTTGGAGATTCTGAGACAGAGAGGTGACTGGCAAGCCAAAACCCCTTCAGCTGAGGAGTCAGTCTTCCTCAAGGCCCTCCTGGGTGTCTCACTCCTTGATTTGGTTTCTCAACCCAGAAGGAGTTTCTCACAAAGGGTGTGCCTGTAGATGCTTTGGTGGTGGCTTCTGCCACACAGCCGTCTGTTCATCCTCCTAATAAGGATTCTAGGAGCATGGATGGATCTTCTCAAAGAGCTAAATGACTCTCTTGTTGGTAACCTACCTATGACTACCCTCCTTTCTATTGTTAACTCGTCCATGAGGCTCATTTCGCCTTCAAGTCTTCCTTGACGGGCCTTTGATGGGTCATCTTTGTTTGGACCCAAGGTGAAGGACACACTAACCAGGAGGGCAAGACTTTGACTGTTAGAAAATCTCCCAGAGGTGGCAGCTGGAGACCGCGATTCCTTTCGTGGTTCTTCATACAACCAGCGTCCCTGAGTTGTTGGGTTATATCATGACGTACCACCCAGTCAGCGGGATCAGGCAGCATTAGAGGTTTCAAAGCTGCTAGAAAAGAGCCATCCAGCCTGTCCCCATCGACCAGATCGGATCAGGAACTTACTCAAGATTAGGACTTCAGGCCCATTTTGGACCTCAGTTCATTGAATCGTTTTGTGAAGAAGTCCAAATTCAATGGTCACTCTTCAATCTATTCTTCCTTTGCTGGAAAAGATGCATGGATGTGCTCCATAGATCTCCAGGACGCTTACTATCACATTCCCATAGCTCAAGAGTCCAGGAGACATTTACGCTTCGCCTCGGAGTCAGTCATTTCCACCCGAGCACTGCCCTTGTCTTCACCACCACCCCAGGGGGTGTACCAAGTCTCTGGCAGTGGTAACTGCTCACCTGAGAAGTCTGGGATTCCAGGTGTTTCCTTATCTATACTGGCTCCTTACTGCCACCTCCAAAATCTGTACTACAGCCATCTCAGCGTATTACTTTCATTAGGCGAGACTTAGACACAAAAGAATAATTCAGGTCCTACAAGATCAAGTCAAATCCTGTCTTCCCCTACTGATCCTACAACTGTTGGGCTCGATGGCGTCAAACCATACTTTAGTTCCCTTGGCCAGACTTCACATGCGAATTTTACAATGGCTACTGTCGGTTCAATGGTCTTATCAGGAACTTCCCTTGAACCACTTAATCATAATCACGAGATCTGCATTGGTGGCTTCTCCAATCAAATCTCCCAGGTAGGGTGGGGGTCATTACCTGGACAGGTTGGTCCAAGGCACATGGCAGATCCAGGAAGCATATCAATGTCCTGGAGATGAGAGCGGTACTATTGGTACTCCAAGCTCTCCATCACGCTCTCCCACAGGGCCCGATTACTATCCTATCTGACAACATGTCGGTGGTGTGGTACATAAACAAGCAAGGTGGAACCAGGTCTTACCCACTATGCAGAGAAGCCATGAGACTTTGGCACTAGTCCAATGTGATTGCGGACAGATTAAGCAGGACCATTCTTTTACCCCACAGTGGTCCCTCAACCAGGGTATAGCTGCGAAAATCTTCGACAGATGGGGTCTTCCTTGCTGCGACCTGTTTGCCAGCCTCACAATGCAAATGCCTTGCTGCGACCTGTTTGCCAGCCCTCTCACAATGCAATGAGAGAGTTCTTCACACTGTTCCCTCCTCAGAGTCAGATTCCCAGGGACGCTCTGACTCACATTTGGCCCCTGGTCTTCTGGTGATACAGAAGGCCATTTACATGGAGAGCGAGATGATTTTGATTGCCCCGCACTGGCCTCGTCAAGTTTGGTTTCCTTTCCTACAGAGGCATGCGATAGAAGGTCCATGGTTTCTGGATCCGGTGCCAGACCTGTTGACTCATCAGTCAGGACGGCTTCATCCGTCTCTCAGGTCCCTGAAGTTGTCAGCATGGTTACTCCACTTCCATCCTACTGTCTTCTTCTCATAAACCTTCCACCATCAAACTTTATTCCAGTAAATGGAAAAGGTTTGCCTTCTGAGGTTCTGAATTTTCTGGCCTCCCTTTTTCAGTCGGGCTCTTCAGTTTCTACCATTAAGGTTCAGCTATCTCTAATTTTCATGCTTCATTTGAACCTTCATTGATGTCTCACAAACTTTGTAAGGCTTTCCTTAAAGGGGCTTGGCTCCTTAGGCCTCCTTTATCTCATCCTGTCCCCCCTTGGGATTTGAATATGGTTCCTGCTGCCCTAACTGCCCATCCTTTCGAACCAGCTGCTACCTGTGATTTAAAATTTCTGTCTTGGTTTAGTAGCCATGTTTCAGAACTTCAAGCTCTTTGTTCTGATCCTCCCTATTTGATTTTTCACAAGCATAGAGTTTCATTGAAATTAAACCCTGCATTTATACCAAAAGTGGCCTTTTCTTTCTGTATTCAACAGACTATAGAACTCCCTGTCTTTTTTCCAGAATTCAACTGCGTTTTATTTGAATAGAACAATCAAATCAATTGTTTGTTTCCTTTGCAGTGAACAAATTGGGTCAACCAGTAACAAAAACCTCCATATCTAAATGGATTAAAGATTGTATCATTTTACTTTATTCACAGGCTAACAAAGACCTTCCCTTTCCAGTCAAGGCTCATTCTACCAGGGCAATGGCTACGTTATCAATAGATGATATTTGCAACCTGGACTTCTCTGCACACTTTCATTTCTCATTACAAATTGGATGTGGTTTCTCGAGGCAGAGCTTCCTTTGGTTCCACAGTTCTCAGGAGTGTTTTCCAATGAGCCAGATCCCATTACATCTTTTAGTTATGTACTTACCATAACGGATGATGTGGATCCCATCTCGCACCATATCATACCCCCCTCCTTCCCCTTCCATTCGGTTTAGAGGAGTAGTCGTCCTTTTTTTTTGGATCTTTCTTGAAGAACTTTAGTTGGTTATAGTGACTACTAGTTTTTCTGTGTTTGCATGGATGTATGAAAGCGAACAAACAAGATCTGGGGAAGCAGGTGTAGTGCATCCTGGGATAGGGATTAGCCCAGCCAATAACTAAAAGTTTTTATTAATGGCTGATCATTAGTGTCAGTAATTTAACAAATAAGCCGTCCAGATAGATGATCAGGTCCCACTGACATATTTTTATTTACTTTCTGTAAACTTAGTACTACTGCCTCATTATGAAATTAAAAGAAAGTCACAATTTGCACCATCATTTGCCATTGGTATACAAATAGGCTTATCAATAGAACATAATCCCATAACTTATCCACTGAATGCTTCAACCATGTCCCTCTTTTAGTTATTACTTTGTCGCCAGTAAAGATGGACCGAATATTTTTTACTGTTTTTTTTTTTGATATTCACATATTTATAAAATAACATTTTATTGTCCAGATTTTTAACCAAGTTATTTTCATATATCCTTCTGCTATATGTAAGTACACTCAGAAGTTTCTTGGTTATTTAAATTAATTCCCATTTATTATATTGAGTTTTATGTTTTCTAAATTTAGTATGTAATCTTTTTTCTATTGCAGAACCCTGTTATGATTATTTCACAAGTGTTTGCCAGTATTTCCCCCTATTTGAATTATTATTATTATTATTATCAAGGCATTAATATGCAAATCACATAGATTGTGTAATTGCAATCATTCACACACTGTGGAAATATCAAATTTTTTATACCATTTGCCAATTCTGTTTTCAGTGTTTCAAATCATACATTGTCACATATTCATCTGTACTAATTTTGAATTCAGTACCATCATGGTCTGAAGTATCAAGTGGGTAAACTCTAACATAATTTACTACCACCCCTTGTTTATTTCCTAACAAAATATCTTATATGTTATGACCTCCAGTAGCTCTATATGTTTTTTGAGTAAAATTACATCTACTCAAAATAGCCAAAAAGGTAAAGCCATATTACTATTAGAGTAATAATTACTTCAATTAATTTCATGGTAGTTAAAATCTCCTAAATTATAGTTGGCATGTCATCTATAAGATCTTCTAATTTATCTAGAATGTCTTGATGATCTTGTTTATTTCTATTTAGATTTCTAAATGCAATGATGGATGTACAGTCCTTATTGTAAACTACATATTTAAATATAACCAACATAATTTCATCTGTTGTTCCTTGGTATTCTATATAACTTGATACTGAATTATGTAACAGAACTAATAACTACCCTCCCCTTCTATTTTAAATCAAATTATACTTATTATATTCCAAAACATGGATAGCCCAACCAATGTGCCCATTATAAATCTAGCATATACCAATAGAAAAAAAGGCGACCACTGAAGTACTATTAAGTGGCGTGTCCAGACTTTCTGTTGGTATAGGATGGAGGATAGAGCAAACTATGAGAAAAATAAGGTACATTCTGCAAAACTAAAGAAGCAGAAATATACCTGATTTTCTTTGTATTTCTGAGCTGTCCGTATAAAAATCTCAATTTATTAAAACAAAAAAAAAAAAAAATGGAGAGTTGTTTTTTTCCTATCACTTCTCCTGCACTGTACTGATGTACTGTGTAAGTGTGGGAACACAAACCTCATATGCATAACCAGCACTTCAGCCTATACTAGACAGCAGAGAAGAAAAAGAATGAAGTACCATTATGTAAAGACATTATTTAAAATGCAAGTATATATTATTTAAAATACAGCAATTTCGTTCTCATATAATATCATTCTATTATAGCACAAATGTATGACTGGGTGTGGGTATATCAGGATTTTCCCATGGTTGGCTTTATGTAATCACTCAGGCTTCACCCTCATGATCCAATCACACCAACTGTGGGTAAATCCTGATATACCCACACCCAGTTGTGGATTATTTCTTCAGTATACCCTGTTCTATTGATTTCTGAAGTATCCTATGACTCTGTAATTGCTATTATCTTTTATTTTAGATTGTACAGGTCAGTAATCAGGATTAGTTCATATTTCTTATTTATACTTTGAGCATTAATATAAACACACTTTATACAGATATTCCATTTATTGACTGACATTTCTTGATTTGTGATATGTCAAAATGCTTTTTTATGAATACAGCTGGAAAAAAAAGCCATAAAGATAATAAATAAATACTAAGAAATGGCTGTAAAACAAATATACTCCAAGAATAAATGTATTAAACTATCCAGTTAGAGCTTTCATCTTGGCATAAGACTTTTTCAATCCACTAGGAATGTTGTTCTAATAAATTTATTCTTGGAGTATATTTGTTTTACATCCATTTCTTAGTACTTAAGAATGCTTTCTTATTAACTTTGTCAAATATTAACTTTTTTGGCTGAATGCAACTGATCTTTAGCAAACATGGTAAACTATCCTTTCCTCACAAAATTTTAATATCCTAAAGCCTTTCATATAGCATTATCTTCAAAGTTAGGTGTTAACTAGCTTGACTTTAGTGAGGACATGATCAAAAAACTTGGGGCAGGGAGAAATCTCATAAGTTAGATTAGTGTTTTGTTTTACAGAAAGCAAACCTGTAATGAAATTAAGAACAAGTAGGGTTTGTATTTTTGCACCGTATCACATTTCTTAGACTTCTCCTGCTCTTATGTTTTGTCTTTTTATCACATTGAACCATACTTTATACTGATCAAGTAATGCAAAAAGAATTCAAAGAGCTAGAAACATCATTTTTATTGACTTCACAGAACTGCAGAATGAGTTACTGGAATACATGGCCAGTTGATTAGTGAGTGCGGCATAATGTAGTCTGTGAGTAGACAGCGATTTATTGTTTTCTAAAGAGTCAGCTGGTATCATATAAAACTAAATTATCAAAATTTCTTAACACAGTTAGGGTAGGGATGGCTGTCTGCCTGGCATACTCTGATTTGATATCATGACCTTAAAATAAAGCCACCAGTGATTCAATGTTTGACATCCTATAGAATGCATTATCTCTACTTGTTAAGATTTTATGCCAACTACATGCACTTCTTTACAAAGATGTATGGAAACATCGTTTTCCCCTTTTTTAGCTTCTGTGACCTGACACAGATGCATGCACTAAGATATACTTTATAACTCACTTAAATTGCTTCCAACAATGGCTAATAGTAACCCTTCCAAGCCTCAATGCTGTCTTCCTTGCTGATTGACACCAAAGTTCATTTTTGGTATTTGTATGCATCATTTACATTCCTCTAGACACTGATAGTAATTCTGCGCATCTGCTAATGAAGCTGCAAATTAGAAGGTAATTATCATGAAGATTATTGTGTACAGATTTAATCACATCCATCTTGTGGTCATTAACAGCCTAATTCATGTAAAAAAAACAAACTGATTAAGCAGATATTATGGAGATCAGTGTCCTTTTAATGAACAGTTGGTACTTATTTCAGTTCTTTGACATAACTACTAACCACAGAGACCATGGAAACTGTAAACCACTAGGAATAACATGCTATTATGGTAAGGTCTGAAGCTATACATATACTCTTCTCTATGAAAATGGTGTGTGAAAACTCAATATCTGTACAGAGATAACTGGAACACAAGTATATATATTTTTAAACAGTGCGATTATTTAGAGATAATTATTCATTATGTGACATCATAAAGTTGACAGTTTTACATGATGATTTTACTTAATTAAATTCTGACAAGCTGGTAGTAAAACAAAATTCTGCTACAAACAGGATACACATCTATTTCTGATTTCTATATGAAAACCTATGCAGTGTAGCACTTCATTTTGGCATGTGAAATAAATAGCAATGTGGAGTAAATATTGGTCAGTACTATAAAAAAAATCTCTGAAAGTTGTTCCTTAAAAATTAAATGAGCAGTGCTGGTATGATTAAGAGATTACTGTGGATACTCCATATGTTATGGGCAGAGTATTTAAATAGAAAGGAGCTTGGAAAGATTTTAATTCTTTCCCTGATTGTTGCTTTATCTTGCATATAGTGGTGTAAATCATACCCTTTATTGTTTTCCCCAATGAGCACAGTTAATACTGGGAACTAGAATTTTGTTTCTGAAAGTTAGACATTTATATTACAAGTCTTCAAGTCATGGCACCTGAACAGTTCTTTAGGAAAGAAAAACAAATGTGGTTTTCCCTTTGTAAGAAAGTTACATTTAGATAATAACTTTTGACAGCAACTGATATTATAGCTGAGAAATTGTTTGATAGGAATTTTGCAATGTGTTAAATGTCTCCATTAAATCCCAGAGTCATGGGATATCATTTTGATGATATTAACTCAGAGTGTAACTGAAAGAATGTGCTTTTTCTGGTTAAGTGTGCCACATGACTCATACTTCAAACTGAGGAAAAAAGACAGTCACTGAGTCTTTTCTGCTTTAGTGACAGCGGAGACTGTCTTAGCTCTGCTTTGTCAGCAGTGATTCTTTATGTCTGGCAAACTTATAGAAGGATAAGCTAAAAGTGTAGATGAGTCCAGGTTTCTTAAAGTCCGATCATCTGAATTTAAGGACCAATGAACACATTTAGACCTGTTTTGCCACATGAATACAGCTTTTTTTACAACATGTATGCTTAACTCAACTAATTTAAAGATTATGTAGATTTTCTGGCAGTCCAGATTGTTGCAGAAAAGATTAACTGGTGAGTCCCAACCCAACCCCAAACACACCCAAGAATGGGTGATCAGAAAGAGGCAGTAAACAACTCTCTAGGATACTTGAGTCTCAAGTATTATCAAGATTACAATAGCATCCAAGCAGTGTGCTTCTCATACATGGAATGATTAACATGAGCACTTATACCCATCAGTATGCTAAACTAAAAAGCTTGAGTATCTGTTATGCAGGCAATAACATGTAAGCACATGTAAGAAGTGCTTTGTCAAAAGCAGTAGTGCTTTATTCAAGGAAAACCTTGACATCTAGTTTGAAAATAATGCTGCAGCATATGTATTTCTCCAAAACATTGTAAGTTTTGTCTAATGGATTTCTGTTCTGAATATTACATTGTCTGTTACCATTATAAAGAATGTGACTTATGACATGAAAGGTCACACTCTGAATTCCTTTTAGAACCAATATTATTGTTTAGGAATATGAGCACATTATATCTGATAGTTCTAATCATTAGTACAAGCATTACCCATAACTTTGAAAGTCTCTAATATTCTGAGGTATACTTCTCATGTCTTTTTAACAAATGATCTTGAGACTCTGAAAACATATAGTTATGTGAAGAAAGAAAGTTAGTTTCATTCTGTTATTTGCATATATGTACATAATGACCAGTGAGATATTCCTGTACTGAAAATACAAGATAAATGATGTAAGACAATTAGATTATAAATCTGGAATTAGACTGTTAGTGTTTTCTCATACAGTACTGGTATAAAGAGCAAGTGTGGCTAGACTGTCAATGATTTGAAAATGGGCCTTTTTTTTCCATAGACTCATGCTCTAGGCAAACTGCATCTGCGCATAGTGCATGAAAAGTTTACAGAAACAAATACATCTGGGAATGCCAGACACTTACTATGTAGAATGAATACCAGACTATGCCTGGGAAGGAAGGAAACACATTATAAGAATATAACGGAAAACACTGGCAAAATAAATCATCAGACCATATCTGAAATTTAGGAAAAAAGATGAAACATTTCTTGTCCTTTATAACTGAAAAAGGAACTGATGGCCTTGGTTTGGCCTCTACATTAGAATTGCTGATGCCAAATGACATGATTAGTGAGGACTGTGGTCTCATGATATGCAGTGCTGCTGTCAAATAAAATGCAATGGAAAGTTGGCATTAAGAACATACACTAAACGTGCACTAATGCCTCAGGTAATGGCTATCACCTGACACACCCAAATAAGCTTTATACTAAAAAGCTACAGAGCAGAGTTGCAATCACTGGCTTACTATGATCTTACTTTGCTGTCAGCCCAATGCCTTCCTCTTAGCAATTGTAGGTGAAACAAGTTAAAGATTACTCTGAGCACATATGCAAACAAATGTGCTCGCACATTCTGTTGCTGATTTTTTGAATGGGTTTACATATGTCACTGCAGCAGCAGTATCATACTTCCTGATTTCTTGATGACATACTATCATTAGCAAGCTCTACATTTCACACAACACAGTTACATTTACCCTTAAAATAAGCCGACCTTTAAATGTGTCTGGTAGCAGTATTTTAAAGCAGTCGGTAGATGATAACAGTTGAGATGCAAAAGGTATACACTTGTGCCCTTATACTAATAAATGGACAACAAGACACAAACTTTTTTTCAATTAAATACTCTTTACCTGAATTAAATTAAACAATAAATAATGTAGCTTCTAAAATTAAAATATGCAAACAATTGTACACCTATATAAAGAAAACACCACATAAATGGGTTTTAACAGGAATTTGGTATTAGAAAGAACACTAGCAAATTACTTTATTGAATTTTTTCCACATCTTACTTGTAAGTCCAAATTGCAGATGTGCAGTCTCAAAATTATATAAACTCCAGACTTGAGCTTCTTTTCCAGAGCTGCAGTCGAGAGTGCAGACTTCAAAAGCAAGACAAAAATGCTGAAACATTAGTTGCTTATTCTCCTTAAAATAGCTCCCCAACTTTTATTTCCT